>NW_026068048.1:4051150-4117292 GCF_014885135.2 Alexandromys fortis
GTAGAACCCCTGCCTAGAATCCCCCAGCGAGGAGCTAGTAATAAAATTCAGCAGCAGAGCACTCATGGCCTAATACTTAGGAGAGGAAGAGGAAGAGAAAGCGAAACAGAAAGTAGACACAGAGGGGAGAGAGGGAAGGAGGGAGAGTAGATAGAGACAGAGGGAAAGAGGGAGAATGGAGACGGGGGGGGGGGGGGGGGGGAGAGAGAGAGAGAAGAGAGAAAATTAGAATGTTTCCCCAAACTTACTCTAGGTCTGGCACCTGAATGAGACCTGAAAAAACGAACTGGGACATCAGGATGAGACTTGGACAAGTTCCCAGACGTCCCAGAGTCCTCTGGGCCTCCCAGCCTCCTGCAGTATAAGCTGGTCAAGAACACATATCCTCCTTAAGATCTGCCTGCACACCCCCACAGAACCAGCGGCTGCACCCTCGCCGGAGAATTGCTGGGTTTGCCAAAGGAAGTTAGGGGTGACATCCCAGGAGAGAGAGGAGAGAGATCCAGAAAACAGACAGCGTCAGGACCCAGGAGAGTAGGACTTACTGCTGAGGGTGTTAGGTGAGAGGACAGACCGTGAAGCTGGCTACGGAAGAACAGGAGAACCATTCAGAGAGGAGCGCTCCCCTGGGAGACAGGCGTCAAGCATGTGGAATGGATCCCAGGGAAGATGCTGCTAGGGTGGCGGTAAAACGCCGGGAGGGAGCAAGCCAGACGCAACTGCTGGTACAGATGCCAGGCGAGAAGCACAGGTTGCCAGAGATGACCCTTCCACATCGGGGCCACTGGCGAAAGACTGCTGGGTGTGTTCGTGGGAGACCTGGCAGCACCCCCTTTTAGTGAAGTGCTAACATCTAAGAGAGGTTCAAGGCTGAATGTGAAAGACGCCACCAGAGACTCGGACCCCCTGATGGATGCAGGACAGGATCCTGGAACAATCAAAGCCAAACGGCGATGCCTGGCCATGATAACCAACGTGTGCACACTCATCCCAGTGTCAGTCCCAGAGGCTCACCTACAGACGGTCATAGAACACAGCATCTCCAAGGATGAGAGAGATGGGCACCAGGAGGGAGGGTACTGCCAATATACACACCAGAAAGAAATCAAGGAGGCATGCCGGGAGGCAGAGGGCAGGCTTCCCAGTAAAAAGACACAAGCCACATCGCAGATCCAGAACTTAACAGTCAGAGTGATGGCAGTTCCCCGTTAGGAAGCACTCCATGATGTCACGGGAAACAAGCAGAGCAATACTTCCCCAGCTCCTCCCCAGGAACCCACTGTCACAGCCGGGATACCTGGATACTGGGGGAAAGGGAACACACAACCATCCCTAGACTTTTGGTCCAAATTGGGATTTATACTTGGTTATTTGGCCCCTGGGAGCCCTTGGCTGAGCAGGTAGTAAGTGGTCCCCGTGTGGCTCAAGCTGGGCTCACGGTGGTTACTTCTCTGTCCCTGGAATTATACTCCCAATGGATGTCTGTGATAACTGGCAGGGCCTCCATGCCCTTGGCCTGTGGACGCAAACAATCATAGTAGAGCATGTCTAATGAAAGCTTAGAAATGTCCCTTTGTACACGGTGGTGGTGGCGCATGCCTTTAATCCCGGCACTTGGGAGGCAGAGGCAGGCGGATCTCTGGGAGGTCGAAGCCAGCCTGGTCTACAAGAGCTAGTTCTGGAACGGGCACCAAAGCTACAGAGAAACCTGTCTCGAAAAACCAAAAAAAAAAAAAAAAAAAAAAAANAAAAAAAAAAAAAAAGAAAGAAAAGAAAAGAAATGTCCCTTTGTGTTTTGTCCTTTTTTTTTTTTATTTTACATTTATTTATTTATTTGGTGGGACTAGACAAAAAAAAACCTTTCTATTTTGCCCTAGAGTTACTTTACCGGTTTTGGTGTTTTGAGGCAGGGTCTGTCCAGTTAGGTCAGACTTGCCTTGAACCCTTAATCCTCCTTTCTTAGGTTTGCAGCTGGTAGCCTACAGGCATGGGCTACCACGCCTGCTCAATTGCTAAGGTTACTGTTTTAGTAAGCCTCCCCCTTTGATATGGGGTCTCCTATAGCCCATACTGTTGTCAGACTTACTATTCAGCTGAGGATGCCCTTGAACTCTTAATCCTCTTCCTCCACCTACTGACTTTGGATTTCAGGTATACACCCTCCAGTGTATGTGGTACTGGGGATTAAACCCGGGGCATAGTGCATAAGAGGCAAGCCTCCTGCACACCGACCCACATCTGCAGTCTCTAACCATCTCCTTAGTGAACATTCTCAGCTGCAGTCTACTATTGCAAAAAGCCTGACACGCCACACACAGGTGGAATGATCAGCATGCCTAGTGCAGGAGCTGGGGTTAGAAGCAGAAATGACTGAGGATCATGAATGGCAGCACAAGGGAACAATCTGGCAGAGGTCAGAAGCAGAGTAACCGACGAGGCAATCCAACCCAGGCTTCGGCAGGCACCACAGATCCCAGTATCACAGCTCAGCTACTGAAAGGAGGAGGCTGTTTTCAGGACCACAGACAGCTACTCACGTACGGCCCTTCAGGGTCTAACTGACCCCAGGTCCTTAGCTCTGGCATAGCAAGCCTATAGAAGTGGAAGATGGGAAGTCTGTCCTACCTTTCACCGTTAGTAACAGATGGGTCTACGACTGCCTTGGCAGTGTGGGCAGTTCCTTGTGGTCCTCTCTGTGCAGAAGCCAAGATATATCATACATACATCATGCTGTGCACTGCCAGCTCTGGGGGCTGATGTAAAAATAATTTGTCTCTAGGGATCTTCAGTCTCTAGTGAGGAAGACAGATGGATGGGCAAGGGACAGACTCCAGGAGCCCTAGACTTATGGTGAGAGAGAGAGAGAGAGAGAGAGAGAGAGAGAGAGAGAGAGAGAGAGAGAGAGAGAGAGAGAGAGAGAGAGAGAGAGAGAGAAGAGAGAGAGAGAGAGAGAGAGAGAACAACAGAGACAGACACACACACACACACAGAGACTTCATGTTACAGTTGGCTGACCTCTGATTTGAGACTCCTTGCTGGGCTCTAGTCCCAGGTCTATCAGTCAATTGTGTACACCTATGATGAAATACCCACAAAAAACAATTTAAACGAGGGATTTATTTCAGCTCGTGGTTTCGGACTACTCAGCCCGTGGTGACTTGGCTCTCTACCTCTGAGCTGGTGCTGAGGCAGAGTTGGCGATGGAGGGAGTGTGGGCAGTGGGCAGTGGTGGGTACAAGTGGAGACTGAGGAAGAGACTAGACAAAGACCCAACCTCAGAAACCGACTTCTTCCATCAAGCCCCCACTTTCTAATGTTTCTAGAATCTTTCAATATAATGCCACTAGTTAGGAACTGTGTGTTGAACGCATGAGTTTGGGATGGATGCTTCATATTTAAGAAATAACACCAGGAGCCTGCCAGTTAGGGTCTGAAGAAGTCTTCTCGCCTGTAGGGATTGGGAATTTCAGCTAGGGAATCTCATGGCCCACAGTGAGGGCAGAGATGTGTGAGGTTTGCCTGTCATGAGGTTTTCTACTTTAGTCTCTTAAGAGTTTCTGGAAAGTCCCAGCCCAGGCTCATGTTCCCATCTAATCCCAGGGTAAATTACAGCCATACAGCAAACTGACTTCAGAATGATTTAATCTGTGTCCTTGTGTGTGCAAATTCATGTGGAGGTCAGAGGTCAACCTTGCGTGTAGTTTGTCAGTGAAGTCTGTCCTCCTTGATGCCGCCTTTCTTTCTCTCCACCCCCCCCCCCAGGTGTGGAGCCATGGAGACCTGTCTGTCTCCACCTTCCCCGGGTTGAGGTTACAAGTCCATGCCATTATGACCAATGCTTTTTAAGGTGAGATCTGGGGACCAAACTCACATTCTCATGCTTGTGTGGCTGGCACTTTGCCAGGTAAGCTAACTCTCCACTCTAAAATAACTTATTTTACATGTTTGTTTACACGTGGGGGCACACACATGTGCAAGCACGTGCATGTGCCGCAGCACCCAGTGGCAGCCAAAGGGATAACCTACAGACTCGGGTCTCTCCTGCAGTGTGGTTCCTGGGACAGAGTGGGGCTTGTCTGATTCTTCAGGATGCCCTTATTTGTCAGCCGAGACCCCACCAGAGCCTTTGGTTATCTCTTTTGAGAGACACCCTGAGACTAGACATCACAGAGGCGACTTGATTTCCATGTCAGGGGATGTCAGAAGAACCAAGGTGATGTTTAAAAGTCGGTGAGCACGTGTGAACTGGAGGGAATGTCCCGGGTGCGTGAATAAATCTGAACCCATGCAACACAAGAACAGAGCCATAGTTCCACACCCAAGCACTCCCAGCCTGAGCACCACTCAGGCCTCCTGCTGTGGCTGGACCTGCAAAGTAAACAAATGAATTGTTGTCTAGTTATTCACTAACTCCAAGCACACAGGACAAAACTGGTGCGGTAGGGGTGAGGGAACTGCAAACAGTGGGTACTGGGGCTGATCGGATTGTCTGAAAGGCAAGATAAACAGCCACTCAGCCATGATGGGAGGAAAAAAGGGAGGGAGGGAGGGAGGGAGGGAGGGAGGGAGGGAGGGAGGGAGGGACAAGATTCTTGCTTCTGTGACTTCCAGGGGATGAGTGGAGTCCAGGCGGGACTACAGAGTCATGGTAAAGTGTCTTACTGGTAAACACTCCATTCCCTGGGAGTAGGGAGAGTCATCCGGGGCCAGAAGCGGTCATGACTGAGTGTGGGGAGAGGCAGAGGTGGAGTGGTTTGAACTAAAAGCTAAAATGAGTCTCTAAATCTCCACGAACGTACATTTTTCTTGCTCACTCTACCTCCCTCTGCAGATGAGAAGGAAGCGATGTGTGAAGGCCCACCGCTTCTCACGGTCAATGAGTTTCTGAAGGAGGGAGAGGCTGTCCCTGGATACTGCCTGATTTCCGTACACACGGTCCCAGAAGGCCAAGGAAATGGGACCCCAGAGCCTTAAGGAGTCGGGGTGATTTCTCCGCCTCCCCATCCTCTCTCTCCTCCTCTAGGAAACAATCTGCTCACTTGTTAAAGAACTCAGGCATTGACTCTGCAGATGTCAGAGGAGAACTAATACCTAGAGCAGAATAATAGCGCGAGGGCTCCTCGCTGGGTCTGCTTCATTTAGAGTCAATTCCTCGTTGCCTCTAAGAGGACCGTGGCTTTGAAGCGATATGAGAACGTACTTAATCCTGCCCAACCTGGGGCCATCTGTTTCGTGGCATCTTGCCAAAATCCCTGAGAAGGGGGCCCTAAGTGACAGATGATTCCTGAATCCTTATCTCTCTGCATCTCTTCCATCTTCCTAATCAATGCAGAGATCAAACGCTGTGAAAAATTTCCAGGCAAACACTGGCAGGGGCGCCTAACCCGATCGGTGTAAGAACCTACACCCCCACAGTGCGTGGGCCGTCATGGAATCCCCAAATCAGCCCTAGGAAGTTCGAAGCAGCAAGAGTCGTGGTGTATTTATCTAGCGTGGAGGCCTAGCTTCATGTCACTTCCTCATCAAGAATGGGGAAAAGGGTAATTGGATTTAAATGTCAAGATGTTCCAAGTGTAGGGTGGAAGACACATATCTATTTTCTTGGCTACATTTTTTTTTTGGTTTTATGATAATGAAAACTGAAGCCACTTGTTGCGGGAAGATGGGAGCGCATTCGTTCGGACTTGAAGAAAAATGCTGAAGTCACAGCCAGAGGGCAGGCGAATGACTGTCAGATGAGGGGGGAGTAACAAGGGACAGAAGGAAGAATGAGAAGACTTGGCAAGACTCAGCGGGGCAGAGGACATTCTGGAGAGGGCCCAGGGAGAGCCCAAAGGAAGAGTTGGCTAGGACATCAACCCTGGGAAGATGGCCACACTCCAGAAAGAAGTACATCAAGCTGTATGGGCCACAAGAACAATTCTTTTATGGAAACTCTGTCTTGTGGCTTTTTTTATTTTTAAAGATTGTCTTGTATTTGAAAACCACGGGTATATGTGTCTGGGTGTAGAGTTGCACATATGCATGCAGGTGCCCACAGAGGCCAGAAGGGGGCGTCAGATCCCCTGGAGCTGGAGTTACAGGCTGTTCTGAGCCACTGGACATGGATGCTTGGCAACTGAACTCTGGTCCTCTGCAAGAGCAACCCACCCTCTAAACCTCTGAGTCGCCATCTCTCCAGCCATTTTTGCAAACAAGATTTCGAAAACGCTATTAGGGCAGTGAAATGCTCCTGTATTTAAACACTCATTCTCTAGCAGATAAGGCTGTTTTGGATGGTTGTGGCATCGTTGGGATTTGGGGGAAGTAGCTGCTGGAAGTGTGTGTGAGGGGGTATCACCAATGACTAGCTCCACTTCCTGTCTCATTTTCTCTTCTTCCTGTTCTACTAAGATGTGCAAGGTGCCGCTGCCATGGACACAGACATTCTAGCTCTCATGCCTTCCTTACCATGATGAACTTTACGTCCCCTGAACCCTGAGCCAAAATAAACTTGTCCTCCTTCCAGATGCTTCTTCCTCATTTTCTGGTCACCGACAGGATGGAAAGTTAACATAAGGAGCTAACAGTATGGGAGGCGACCCGTGTCGCCTTTGTTTCGGCTGTAACCATGTCCCCTTCCAGACCAGGGCACTCAACTTCTGAGGACAGTTGTAAATGTAAAACTCAGCGTCCCCATTCCTGGCTGTGACCCATGCATTATCTCGTGGGCTACATTCCACATGACCACAGACCCCCCCAATTTTCAAAGCCTGGGGTAGGGACATGAGGGAAGTAGTCAAGTTGCTACGTTCCACAAGGATGGGACAAAAGTCTGGACTGGCCCTTCCCAGCTGTCCCGGGGCAGATGACCACAGTGGGCAATCACCCCACGTGACCTGGCAGTTGTGCAGAGCACCTAAGTGCCTTAGGAGGATCCTTTCTCAGTGAAAGAGAGGCCATCATCCCACAGGAGGGCAGAACAGCGAGGAACAAGTCATAGAATGTTAGCGAAACCAACCAGGAGCCTTTCTGAACAGCTACCGAAGTATCATCATCACTCAACACACTGCCGCCTTTCTGATTGGATGGTGAGTGGGGACGCTGTATGACCCTGATACACAGCCATGGTGACCCAGGTGTGGTGGTCTGAAAGAGAATGATCCCCATAGGCTCAGACATTTGAGTGCTTGGTCTGCAGTTGGTGGAGCTGTTTAGGAAGGATTAGGAGGTGTGGCCTTGTTGGAGGAGGTGGGTCACAGGAATGGCCTATGAGGTGTCAAAAGCCCACACCACTGTCAGGGGGCTCTCTCTGTCTCCTGCTTGTGGATCAGATGTGAGTTCTCAGTTGCTGCTCCAGCGCTATGCCTGACTGTCTGCTGTCATGCTCCCCTCCGTGATGGTCATGGACTCTAACCCTCTGGAATGGTGAACCCCAAATAAAGTAAGTTGCCTTGCTTGTGGTGAGTTTTTTTTCCACAGCAAAAGAAAAGTAATTAACACACCTGGTTAAACTCAGGCTTGCCCATTACCCATCAATATTCATAGTTGACTAAGTGAGGTGAAGGTGCTCATGAGTTGGGGTGCAGTGGGAACTATGCAGACCCAGCAGAAGGTCTGGCATGAACCCCTGGTTGGTTCTCCACTGCTGACTTCCCAAACCTCACCTGACCATGAAGTCCTCTCCAGTCCCCTTGCCCTCCAATGATCTACATTTCAGCTCAGAAAACACGGCCAACATAGACAAAGAAAACAAGTTGCCCAGCCTGGTAGTGGACTTTGGGGTACGGTCCAACCGCAGTGGATTCCAGACACTGTCTCCATTTGGGTGTTCTCTAAGGACAGGGGGCACCCATCTGGACGGTCTCTAGGCTTAGCGTCCACGGCAGGGCGGCGATGCAAAATGCGCTTGCAATAGAGAATTAGCGACGGACTCCTAGCCTGTCTGGGTGTCTGTCTTAGTCACCACAAATTGTTGGCTTTGTTGGAAGGTGGTCACCTATGGCCTCTCTCAGCAGAGAGCAGTCAAGGACACTGCACCGTGGATGAATGGGTATTGCAGAAAATAAGCATCCTTAATTATAGACACATGTAAGAGACACTCCATTACAGGCAGTGGTTAGGGGGCTGTGATTTTCTGGATGGGTCTGAGAATGAAGTGCTGTGGGGTGTGTGTGTGTGTGTGTGTGTGTGTGTGTGCGTGCGCGCGCGTGCGCGTGTGTGCGTGCGGCGTGGTGGGATGTCTTGGCTGGTGACCTGCACTCTGCCTCCTCCCTCGCCCATCCACACCAGGGGCCATTTGACACTTTGCCCCTTTGCTCTGCCTCCCTTCCAGTTCAGTCGCTCTGCCCGTGAAGTGTTTGAAGCCCTGTTTTCTGGATATGTCTGTAATTCTCTACTGTGAGCTAGGTCAGGCCTCCACAGGGAGAAGGCTTTAGACAGGGGACAGGGGGACCTGTAGCTGCCCTATCCCTTTCTTTTCCACCCCCTCACAGCCAAGCTGCTGGCAGAAATAGTCTGGCAGCTAGGAGTTTCTGATCCAAAGCCAGGCCTGGCACTGTGGCTTGCCAGAAAGCACATGCCTTTAAGAGAATGTCTTTTCTCCTCTGGGCTGGGGACTTCCCTGCCTGGGGAGCTATAATGGGCAGGAGGGGTTGGGGACAGCCCTAAAAATGCTAAAGCGTGACAGCAGACAGCTGTTGATACCCTCTGACTCAGCACCGAACACCTTCCCGTCAACCACTTGGAGGAACATTCCCCTGGGAGTTACAAGCCTGGCCTGTAGCCACCCTCACACCCTCATCTCCGTTCCACTCGAGGTGCAGCGCTGTGTCGTCCTCTGTGGGTCCAAGCCACCATCTTCTCACACTGATAGGAGCCTGGGCTTGGAGAGTCCATTTGATTAGCGACAGAGGCTCACAAATGTCTGCCTCTTGGGAGGCTAGAGTGACATGAGGGTCCTGGACGGGGCTCCCAAACATAAACTGGGATAGTCAGAGGGTGTTTGGGCTCTTTGTAACGTGTTCCTTCGGCTCTGAAGCTATGGCCACTTTGTGCATAAGTCTGGTACGGCTGCACTTGTCTGTGGTCCCGGCACCCAGGAACATGGAGGAGGGGGTGGAAGTGTAAGAGCTGGAGCACGGGAGGAACGCTGTGAGACTGTCTTCTCTACACGACATGGCTGTCGCACTCATGAATGCACTGCGACTGTTGGGCCCTTCAATATTTCATCAGGGGCGTGAGAGGGCCCCACAGGGTCCACCTCTCCCCGAGAAGCTCCTGGCAGTTAGTGGTTGCTGGGAGGGGAAGAGTCGCTTCTGCAGTGGCATATTTGTCCACTGTGTGTGCCTGTGTGCACGCTAGTAAATAGCTCTCTTCACAAAAAAATTCTAATTCAACTCAGTGGGACCCCCACACACATACTTGCACACACCCACACACACACTCACTCACACACATACACACAGTCATACCCTTATAATGCACTCACACATATTCACGCACACATACTTACACACCTACTCACTCACACACACAACCCCCCACTCACATACTCCCCCACACTTACACACTCACGCATACTCACAGTCCCCACATTCACACATGCACAACCCCTTACACTCACACGCTCACTCACAACACTCACACACACAACCCTCACATTCACACACACACACACTGACACACACAAGAATTCAGGGAAGGGACTTGAAGGGAAGAAGAGGTTCCTTGTGGGTGGCGGGGGTGGGGGATGAATAAGATCAAAATACTTTATATACATGTACGGAACTGTCAGACAATAAATAAAAATTGATTGTAGAAAGAGGAGGGCGAGGAGGGAAGCCTGAAGCATAAATTACGGGTGGGATTCACAGAAGGAAGAAACACAGGAGCCATGGAGGTGAATCTGGGGTCAGTGGAAGCTGCAGTTCCCAACTTCGGAGCAGCCATTTAGACAATGGTTCCCTGAAGGCCGGGTGTTAGGGGCTCAGCCTCCAGCACAGGGAGCTACTGGGAAACTATGGGACCTTTAAGAGGTTGTCCCTAGTAGGAGAAAGCTAGGTTCTCTGGGGACTCACCTCCATGAGGCTCTGCTGGACCCGGGCTTCCTGGTGAGCAATGTGTCCAAGCACACACTGCTACTCAGCCTCACCATAGGCACAGAAGCCATGGTTCCACAAGCAACCCTGGTCTGAAACCTTTTCTCATTATCAGCGGATTGTCTCTGATATTTTGCTATCATCATGGAGAGCTGACTAACATACTTGGTAATGGGCTGTGGTATAAATAAGAACTTCTCTGGACTTTGCCCCCGGGTTCCTGAGCTATAGCTGTAAAAACTCCCATAATTTCCCACCTGATGAGATAGCTCATTATGTAAACGAGGTCACCAACTGTAGGAAACTCTTAGAGAGCCCCAAGATGGAGGCCAGTCATCGGAAATATCAACCACTTGAAATAGAGGGTGCCTGATGTCTGAGGAGAGGATGGTGGTGACTGGGGACTAAGGTCAATCATGCGGCCAATAAATCCAGACTATTCATAATCAAACCAAACCCACTTAAAACTCTGGAAAATGGAGAGATGGGTCAGTGGTTAAGAGCACTGACTGCTCTTCCAGAGGACCCAATGGTGACTCACATCTGCCTGTAACTCCAAGACTAAGGGATCCACGCCCCCTTCTGGCTCCTGTGAGCACTGCACACATGTGATGCACATAGACACATGCAGGCAAAATACCCACGTGCATAAAATAATAATTAAAAAGAGAAATTCCAGACAAGGTTCAGAGGACCTTCCGGTGAACAGGCTGAGGTGCTGGGAGGGTCATGAGTCTAGAATCCATGGGAAAAGAGGGCAGCTTCTGTTTAGGACTCCACTAGCCTCTGCCTCTGGAGGGTCCTTTCTACAGACTGTCACTGTCAGCCCAGAATTCTTTGGATCTTTCTAACAAACCCTTGACCATGAAGTAGTCATGCTAACTCCCCAGCCTGGGCCAGCAGCTGGTAGCCTGGAGACTTTTCATGAAGCTGGGGTGTGAAGAAAAGCCAGTCTCATGGAAGACTCTGTCCTTAACTTGTGGGGTTTGATGTTAACTCCGGGTGGCCAATGTCATGGTTTTATTGCAGCCCAGACCAGCTGGGGGTGGCCCAGAACAGGAGCTCAGCAGGAGCAGCGAGCTTCCAATGGAGAACAATGATTCCTGATACAATGACTAGACAACAGGGCCTCAGAGTGAAGAACAACTGTCCTGGACCTCATCCTTACAGCAAGGACAGCTGTGAGCAGCTGCGGGGAGGGTGTGTGTGTGTGTGGGATGCTGGTTTCCAGGGAGGATGTGTGAGTGGGGGTGCTGGTTTCCAGGGAGGGTGTGTGTGGGGGTGCTGGTTTCCAGGGAGGGTGTGGGGGGGGGCTGATTTCCAGGGAGGGTGTGGAGGGGATGGTTTCCAGGGATGGTGTGGGGGGGCTGGTTTCCAAAGAGGGTGTGGGGGGCTGGTTTCCAGGGAGGGTGTGTGGGTGGAGGGGGCTGGTTTCCAGAGAGGGGGTGGGGGGGGGATTTCGGGGGGGGGGGGGGGAGGGCGGGTTCCCGGGGGGGGTAGGGGGGGGCTGGTTTCCAGACTTTGCAAAGAAAGATTCCATTAGAGTGGATCCCAGTCCAGAGACTAACTCACATGCAAACTGCATGTAGTGGCAGAAACCTGGCTGGGTAAAGGAGACACCCAGCTGCGGAGAGCCCCTCATTCCCACACTTCAGTCTCAACGCCCCCAAGGCTGTGGCAGCCTCCCACGCCAGGTCTGTGCCAGTTGCGGGGATGTATCAATACTTTTCACTTAGCTGTGATGGAGCACCCGACATTGGGAAGGTTGTGTCTGGGCTCACAGTTTTGACTCAGTACAGCGAGGAAGGTGTGGGGGAGGTCACAGCAGCAGAAGCCCGTGTCAGAGGCTGTTCCCAGCATTCTGGACTAGAAAACGGGAAGCCAGACCAGAATTTTAGGTGGGCTACAGCCATCCAAAGGCCCGTCCCCCATGACAGACCTCTGTCACTCATTTCTCAAAACCATGCCGACGTTGGTGACCACGTTGGTGACCAAGTGTTCAAATAAAAAAGCTAGTGAAGATGTTTTTCACTCAAACCATAACACAGCAAACTAGAGACTCCAGTCCTAGCTCCACTCTGAGCACCTTGTGGAGAACTTGAACCTTGTCTGGAAGCACCACACTCCAGAGACTAACCTGGGGCATGAACGGGATGGAAGAAAGACCAAGCATTTGCTTGGCCACGCACTGACTGAGGTTTTCACATTCTCTCCTCAAATACCGCTTTTAACTCTAAACATTTATTCTTTATTCTTAACTGTATGAATGCATATGTGTCTGTGTGTAAGCACACAGGAGTGCAGGACCCATAGAGGCCAGAAGAGGACATCACACCTCTGGAACTGGAATTACAGGAGGCTCTGAGCTGCCTGATGTGAGTGTTAGGAGCCAAAACTCAAGTTGTCTGCAAGAGCAAGGCATGCTCTTATCTGCTGAGCCATCTCTGCAGCCCCCTTTCCAACTTTATGAAGGAGAGAAAGCAATATGTATTCTATAAAGTTTGAATTACTTGTGCTGGGCAATGGTAGCAATCTACAGATTTGGCCACATGGTCATTTAGGGGACATAAGTGGCCATCAATGGCAGGCTGTGCTCCTAAGATAGCATGCGTGGTAGGCTGCGTACACTGAACACAATTGTAACTTAAGATCACTTCATATACACATGGGATTTTATTTAGCCATAAAAAAAATATCATGTAGTTTTTTTTAAAAAAAAAACTGGATAGAACTGGAGGCAGTTTTGATAATACAAGTTAACCTCAGACAAAAATCATGTTTTCTCTCATATGCAGAACCAAGGCACAAATATCTTAAAATTTCAAAAAGCTAGAGATGAAAGAGATATATTAAATGTATCCAATAAGTCTATACACACAAACAACAACAACAACAAAAAAAAAAAAAAAACTGAAGAAGAGCCAGAGATAGTTTGGTGGTTAAAAGCCCTGGCTGCTCTTCCAGAGGCTCTAGATTTGATTCCCAGTACCTACCCAGAGGCCATCAACTCCAGTCCCAGTGAATCTGACTCCCTCTTCTGGTCTCTGCAGGTACTGCGTGCAAATGGCGCACAGCCAGGCAGTTAAAACACCAATACCCAAAATACAAGTAAATAATCTCTTAAAAGATTAAAGGATTCTGATAGCGTCGGATCTTTCAACAGCAACTCTGAGTTCCCTCCAGTGGATGTTTCTGGGGGCGATCATCTCCTCGGATCCCAGCCCTTGAAGCCTGATTTCTTCCCCCACCATCTGTGCCTGCTAACTTTCCAGCAGACAGCAGACAGACTTGGTCTAGGAGCATTGTGTGGCAGCAAGTCCTAATCTGGATGGGGGAAATGAAACCCACACACTCTGTCCTGGACCTGCAAAGGCAGGTGACTTCAGATTCTTTCCATTGGTGGTGTATTCAGTGTGACACTCTTCATTGTAAGATGAGGAGGATCGGGGCTACCCCTACGCCCCTTCCATAGGCACTGTTTTCAGAAAATTTCTCTCAAGTGCTCTCTCTCAACATTGTCCTTGCTAAAACTCCCTGTTTCTCTGCACAGCAGCCAGGGTCACCTCATCTGTTTGAGAGGCCACGAAGAGGAAGTTTTTTTTTCTCCCGTGATGCCCCAATACAAAAAGGAAAAAGATGCCCAGCCTTTTAGAAGGCCATCCATCATCCACTCAAAGGACCAGTCCTCTAGACTGCGAGCCTGGGGACACACTGGAGCCAAGGACCAAGTCTCTAGATCAGAAGCTGGGGACACACGGGAACCAAAGACCAAGTCTCTGGATTGCGAGCCGGGGACACATGGGAGCCATACCACAGTAGATGTGGTCATAGAAAAAAAAACCAGCCATTCCCCAGGAGGCTAAAAGCCGCCTCCTCTCAGCTATTGGTGCCATTCTAAAACAGCATCCGTACAAACTAAGGACAAGGGGAAGCTGAACTAGACAAGACTCTGTGCATCATCCAGAATTTGTCAAGACATCCTGAGTTGGTTGTGCTTACCTGAAAGAGCAGATCAAAAGTCTGAGATGAGGCAGGTTGGAGTCTAGAGCTAAAAATGTAAAAATCTGTATTACAAATAAAGAGTGCTCCATCTGCCATACCAGAACCCAAATGAGTTGCCACGAGTGTGGTTGTGAGTGTACCACAAGCTCAAGGCACTTGCGGGGGTCTCCAGGCTCCATTTATAACAACAACCCCATGTTGGTGTTCTGATTGTCCACAGCCTGCCTGTGGCTCAGCCATCCCATCTGGCTGGGCTGGAAGAGAGTACCAAGCAGGCAGAGGCATGGCCTCTCTCTCCATCCCCAAGAGTACAGTCTGATTGAGTCTGGGGCTCGGCAAAGTAGTAGAGTCTAGGAAAAATGGTCACCAGGAGGAAGGCACACAGGTTACACAAACAATACAGCTGGAAGGCAGCCACCAGCCTGCTCCTGCAGGAGGCTCCCCAGGGAGCAGATCCACTTGGCACCTGGTCACGGTAATTACTGCTGAACTTTAAAACCAAACGCAGCAAAACCACAAATATTTAATGTGTGCTTCTCCTCCCCAGGGGCCTCCCCGAGGAAACAGGAGCAAGTGGCCAGATTCACAGCATGAACTCCCAAGTCTGTTCCAGTGGGAACCACGGTGCTTCAGGAAACTTCGAGGCCCAGCCCTCAGTGTCCTCTGGCTGCTGTGGAAGCCCACTCTGGGTCTCCATGGCGCAAACGTTTGCCGACAGTCACGTTACTCACAAGTCTGGGAAAGGCCAGAAGCATGTACATTCTGAACATAAACATGGGCTGTCGTCCCTGTTCCCTGATGGGTGTGGCTTGGCAGAGGGCACCATGGGAACCTGGGGTAGCCTGTCATGTTAGCACTAGCTGGTTTGGGACCCAGCAGATGGACAACTTCTCGAAGGGCATGTTTGGGGTACCTAGTTTTTCCCACATCAGGAACATAAAGTCAGCCTACGGGTGGTTGTTTGAAGAACATGAAGCATTGGGAGAAGATCCCAACAGCAGGATGCATCCAGGGACCAGCAGTGGCTCCCTGTGATTGCAGAGGAAGTAAAGGAAGGGACCGGGATGGGTTAGACCCAGCTCCATCCTGCTTCCTACCTAGAAAGGCTCTCTGGGGTCCAAAGGCTTGCTCTACCTTAAGGCTAATGCTTCACACTGAAAAGGCTCAGTGCCAGAGCCGTGTGCTCACGCCTCAGGGCAGAACAAGGACAACTTAGATCTCTGCTTCTCACCAATAAAGCAAGAAAGGCCCAGCTAAGCAAGTGGCCTTCATGTTCCATCAGGGCTGCTTCCCCCTGGGCCAGAAGAGAAAGGACCACCTGTCCAGGGCAGAGCCCTGAGTGGCTGTATCCTTAGGGTTCCCTGTGCTCAAACTGACTCCGCCTGGGCATCGTTACTCCCCATGCACAGATCCTGGACCAGCTGCTCTGACCCGAGCCTTCCCAAAGCATCAGTCATAATCAGACAAGAGGGGCCAGGGAATAGCAGGACAGAGATGAAGCTGAACACTGCAGCCCCATTCTCCCGGTCCACCTCTTGTCACCTCGGAGTTGAGCTCCCTAGAGTCCTGGTTTGGGAGACTCCTAGAAGGGGTGCTGGGGAGTCAAGGGAGAAGTAAAACCATCCTCTTACTGACATCTGGAAGAGACGACAGGGAGACAGGGGTTCCCTCGGCTAGTGGTATAGCACTGGGCAGAAACTCCAGGGGTGCTGTTCCTCAGCCCCAATGACACAGCAGGGACCCCGGGCCACACCAGTGACCAAGATACAAACACACACATGCACGCCACATGACAGAGAGACAGAGATAGAGAAAGGAAGTGACATGGAGACCAAGGGGGGGTGGAGATTTGGAGAAAGGGCCTCACTGTGTGGCCCAGGCTAGCCCCCACCTTCCAAGTGCTGGGATTACAGGCATGGGTCACCACACTGCATACACAACCACCATATTTCAGGTTTTTGCTTTTGCAAATTTAATTAGTGAAAATTTCATATTTGAAGGATTAGAACTTTTGACTCAGTCCGTATCAAAAGAGCTCTCAACAGTTGTATGTGGGCAGACTCAGGTACAGGGTACTCCAGAAGCGGAGTGTGTGTGAGAGAGGGGAGGGGGTAATGTCAGTCAGGAACCAAAGGGAAACAGAGGCTGGTCCCTGATCAGCTTCAAAGACTTGGGTTCCACCGTCACACACAGCCACACAGCTCTTACGCCTCCCCTCCCCTCTCCCACATACTCACACCACATGAACACATGACAATACCCTAGCTGTAACCAGAGCCTAGCGGGTCACCTGATGGGAGCTGTGCCCTGCAGATGCTCTCCTGGAGTACTGGAAACCACCACCTCCTGTAGTTCCCGTCATGCCCCGAGGCACGTCTCCTGAGAGTGGGAGGGCTGCAAGAACCCCTGCTTCTCTGCACCTGGCCTCTAACTGGGCAGAAAAGCGAGCTCCCCAGCCCCACCTCTCCCCCTATCCCCTCAAAGCAGGCCTCTTGGGAGCCTTTCACCTGCTCCCTGTGGCAGGTCTTCCTGGCTGAGCCTACCCTGCCAAGAATGCTCTCGGGGACAGGGAGAGAAGAAAGAACAGGAGTCACGGCTCAGCTGATCCGGCTGAATCTGACCTCTGCCTGGCTTTGGAGCTGCCCCTGGCAGGGTGGAGACCACCCACCGGCAGCAGCCAGACTTGCAGCGGCACACCGAGGGGGAAGGGCATCCTGGAAGCTGCTGCTGCACATTTTAAGGTGTCTTCAATTATTCATGGAGATTTGGAAGAGCTGTCTGCCTGCCTGGAGCAGCCCTGCAGCCACACTTTGCAGGATGGGAGCTCGCTCCTCCTCTGTCTGCTCCCCATGGGGGACATTGGTGTCCTCTAGGAATAAAGGAGCCCCTGGGAAAGTAAGGTACCCCTCCCATGCTCTACCTGACCCCAGTGGGGAGTGAGGGTGGGGAACTGGAAGTCTCCTGTCTCTTAGTATCTCCCCTTTCTTCTGAGAACTGTGCAGAGGATTAAGGAACTGGGCGGTGGTGGCGCACGCCTTTAATCCCAGCACTAGGGAGGCAGAGGCAGGCGGATCTTTGTGAGTTCGAGACCAGCCTGGTCTACAAGAGCTAGTTCCAGGACAGGCTCAAAGAGAACCCCTGTCTCAAAAAACCAAAATAAATTAAAAAATAAATAAAAAGAGGAACAGGGCACAGCTACACCCCAGGGCAGTGGCTGTCAGGACGAGGCATGACCAACACGGAGTAGGTGGACTGGATTTGGCCAGAGAATCTAGGAAGGGTCTGATTCCTAGAGCTAGCCAGCAAAGCCCAGCCAAGAAGGAGGCAGCCTGAGGTAAGAGCAGTTCACCTCACCCACACAAGGCTGCTGCCAGCATCCATACGGAGCTGGGGGCACCCAGCTCCAGGCACAGTGCCCAGTAAACCAAGTACAACACCAGGGAGGGAGGTACCCACCTCCTGCTTCTGTTCATGGCTTGCCCACCTCCATGCACAACAGCATCTACTTCCCCAAGACCCCTCCCATCTGAACCAGGTGGCACCACACACTAAGAGGGTCACAGGACACAGGAGCCAGCTGGACAACTTGCTCGGTCTATGTCCGAGGATTTGGATCAAACAGGCTCCTATGGGTGAGAACTGGAGAAATCTTGGAAATTCCAGGGCCACCGTTAGGGAAAGGACATTTGAGTTTAAAGCAGTCCAGTTCCGGTGACACTGAGATGGCACCTGAATGTGGCTCTCCTTGACGCCGTCCTGTGTAAAGAAATGCTCCCACCCAGCCCAGGTCCCCGCCCCTCAGGCCACCTACAGCAGGTACAGGACCACCCATCCCAAGTGTGTACCCAGGTGAGAGCAACAGGGGAATGTTCCAGAATGGGGCAGTCTATAAGGCATGCCATCTAGAGAGATGACTCAGGGGCCCCCAGGGCTGCGGCAGTGTCTGGCATACAGTCACACATATGACAAACCCAGGTCCCCTATGTGCACACACACACATGTGTAGGGGAGGCCCAGCCCAATGGGGGGGGCGTATTCGCCTCGGGCTAATGTTTACGTATTAATCTGGTGGGCGTGAGCCCTGCCAGTCCTTTTTGTATTTCCTGCCCATCGCTGGATCACTGGTGTTGTAAGCTATCCCTTCATTAAAATTTGCTGTTTCATATTAAGCTAGCCTGGTTATTACACTACATACACACATGCAAAGTGAACAGACATATGCGTTTCCAAGCTTGCACGTGTGCCATTCTCAAGGAAACATTCGGACGACCACACAGGAACACAGAAGGGATCATGGATCACGGCATGCGCCAAAGGCCAGGCATTCAGCTTCCAGAAGTGTGCGTGCACACACACAGAGACACAGAGAGAGTCAGAGAGACACACAGAGAGATCTGCTCCCACCTGCAGACTCCGAGTCCCTATAGTCACGTGAGGGTCATGTTTAGGAGATGTGAGCCAGCTCAGCAGCCTGGGCTTGGCAGGGGAGGGTGGCTGAGGAAACTTTGCTGGTGCCTTCTGGGAGAAGAGCCATGCTGGTATTAGGCAGGGTGAACACCAGGTGAAAAATGATTAGCTGTCACTCAGGGCTTGATGGATGCAGCCCGCCCTCTTCCTCTTGCTCTCGGCAAGAGGCTGACGCATTATTGATCTACTTAGCGTATTCAGATCGGCAGTCACATAAAGGCTGAGCCATGATTAGCTAAAGAACATGGAAGCAGGGGTGGGCTATGGTGGTGTGAAGGCTGCAGGGGTGCTTCCTCAGGTCACCTCAGGCCCCTGTAGGCCTGGTTGAGTTACTTATGCTAGGATGCCCGGTACTTATTTCTTCTAGAAACTTTGTGTCCCATCAGGTCCCTTCTGGGATCATGGTATCTAACACAAATCCTCAGGCCCAGGTGAAGAGGGAGCGGTAACATGAGGGAATAAGATGAGCAGGACAGAGCAAGGCAAGCTGAAGACAGGACCCAGGAGCATTGGGTAAGAGCCACAGGAAACCATCAGATCTGGAAATGCTAAGCTCCTCACACTGCTTCCCAGCTTAATAAATCTTTGCAGAACTTCCCTTCATTTATTCCTTATACTACTTACACTCATTCATCCACCCATTAATCCACCCAGCCAACCAGCCAGCCAGCCAGCCACCCACCCATTCATCCATCCACCCAGCCACCCATCCATCTGCCCATCCATCCATCTATCCACCCACCCATCTATCTGCTCACTTACCTATTCTCCCACTCTTTCATCCACACTACATCCATCTATCCATTCATCCATCCATCCACTAACTTACCCATCATGCATCTCTCCATCCACCCCCCAATCCACCCTTCTATGCACTCAACAAGCATTTATCAATCACCTGTCATATGCTAGGCCCTGCACTCGGTGTGGTGATAGGGATGGGATGGAAGCTTGGAGTGAAATGACAGAAGAGACTTGTTCCTGTCCCAGGGAGTGTCCAAAGTCAGAGGACAGGGTAACAAAAACATTATGAGCTGGCTCAGGGCGCCCTCTGCTGGCATTAAGGCAAACACACACACACACACACACACACACACACACACACACACACACACCACTCTGGACACATCACTGACTTTAATCCCAATCTCAGAAAGGGTGTCAGAAACTGGCAGCCTTTCCATTGAGCACTGTTAGTTCCCTCAAAGATTCAAGGATCAACTTGCCTTGAACCTGGAGATGGTTACAAGTGTGGTGTCTCTGATCAGACCACGCCCATTCAGGGTGGTGGAGTCAGGGCTCCAGTCTTCAATGGGCCCCAAATGTGTTGTGTAGTATATGTGTATTTGTGGAATGAATGGTGTGTGGTGTGTATATACATGTAGTGCATATGTAAATACATATATACATGTGAGTTTGTTCATAGTGTGTAGATGGTGTGTATGTGGTGTATATGTATTTGTGTGATATGTAATATACAGTGCATTGTGTGATGTATGTGTATTTGTGGACTGCGTGTATATGGGCAGTATGTATACATATACTGTGTGTGTGTGTGCAGTGTATAAATGTATGACATGAGTTTGTAAGCATATGAATGGGCAGCATGTGCACGATCAGGCCCAGACAGTCCTTCTAGTTCCTTCCCTGGGCACTAGAAACTTCCTGTGCCCTCCTGCTTCTTCTGAAGGACAGGGGGTTCTCTAGGGAGAATCTGGCTGTGGAGTTTCAGGGGTCCACAGGGGTGACTTCCATGCTTTCCACAAAGCCAACTACTACAGTGATAGCAGAACCATCCGTGATAAGAATGACTGTTGTGCTCACTTGGGCATTAGACCAGGGGTCTCCTCCGTGGCCTGAACACCAACCCCCATTTCCATATGGCAATCGATGGGATGACGTGTGGCCATCATGGTGGCACAGTCACAAGACAGGACATCTAGCTTCTCGGACTGGAGCAGCACACAGGGGACAGTGGCCATCAAATGAAGCCCTCCATTGGAATGGGAAGCCTAGGCTCCTCATGCCCCTTTCCTTTGGCAGCCACAGCAAGTCGCTCCAGACCCATCCTGCCGTATGAGGTAATCCACTCTTGCCTATTCTGCTACCGGGTTCATCCACTCTTGACCTACCCCCAGAGTGCTAGGCAGCTCAGCAGGCTTGACCCGTCTGGGGCTGGGCACTTCCATCCTCCTCGGTCACCAATGGCAGGTCACCCCCACAGTCCTGCCACATTCCTGGACCCATCACACAGCACAAGGAATAGCTAGCTCATTGAGCTTTATAAAAATTCCGTGTTCTCTGAGTTGTAGGTATTGTACCGCATCTCCCTCCACCTCTCTCTCTCTCTCTCTCTGACGCACGTGTGTGCACACGCGCACACACACACGCACGCACACTCTTGCACTTTTCTGGGACAGCCCAGGCTGACTTTCAACTTGTTAATGTAGCTTAGGCTGGCTTCCCCATCCTCCACCCTCAGCCCCGAGTGCTAGAATGACAGGCACGTGTCACCATGCCTGGCTGTAATGCTCTCTCCAAAGCTCTCCTCTCCCACTCTTTCCTGAGAGAACAATCGCCAGGGAGCTCCAGCCACTGAAGCAGGAGCCTCAAGTGGGGGTGGATTCTTAGACATAATGCACACTTCCCTAGCAAGGGCACTAAGGCCTTGGAAGAGAGAGACAGAGGGAAGCCTGAACGAGTATCAACACACACTATCTTGCCTTAGCCACGCAGCACCTTCCTGTCATGTCACCGGTGCCCTGTACCTTATGGACAGGTGACTAGATGGACAAGACTTATCCCCACCTGGGCATCCTCTTTTGGCCTGGGGACAATCCTGTGATATGGGGTCCGCAGAATCAGGAGTTCCCCATCTGAGCCACTCCCAGCTGACAAAAGAATTCATCTTATATCAGGAGAAGTGTAAATGGCTTTTTAAAAAATGTATCATTGTCAGCCATAGTTGGGAAAACACATTCATTTGGGAGGTGTCAGACACTGCCTGGTCTCCGGCTGTAGAAAACCACACCTATGACATCATTGGTGGAAATGGGGAGAGGAGACTGGGCTTGTCTTAGGAACTTGAGGCTGAGGAGTGGGGGGAAGGGGGCGAGCTATACAGTCCTAGGTAAATAGGCACCCAGATAAGCCCAGAAGAGCTCGCACCTACAAAGCAAGAACTGAGGGCAGGTAGCATCTGGGATTCAGGAGACACAGAGTGGTACCCAGGCCCTGACCAGCTCCTGCCTCTCTCCACTAAGCCTCCTAGGTCTCACTGACTCGAGAGCTGGTGGCTGGGCTGGGTGGGGTGGCTTCCTCGCCCTCCTCTGCAGCCTGCAGCTTTACCTCTTCTCGAGAAGGCTTCTGGGTAAACACAGAGGACTGAACACACACATTTATCTCAGCTTCCCTCCAAGATCACAGCATAACAACAGCAAAGAATAAAACAGATAGCAGCCCACGGTGACAAACAGCACTGGTGGGGGACGGCAACAGATGACAGATTCCAACACATTTCTGGAAAGCGGAATGAGGATCAAGGGTGGTAACAGCTTCCACGGGGGAAGGGGACACGTTGGCCCAGCCTATGGGCTGCATGTGAATCTTGATTAAACCCACAGTGTACAGGGAGGCGGAGGAGGTAGTAGCGGGGTAGGGAGCTAACTGGAAGAAAGGCGGGGTTCGAAGGTCCAGGCAGTTTTGCCCTCTAGCCAGATCTGCCTCAGAAGGACCTACAGAAGACAAAAGCAGACTCCAGGTTGGGATTGGGGATACACTGAAATCAGACCATTAACTAGAAGCCTTTAGACGGAACATTCAGAGCCCCAGGCTCCCTCCCCAGCATGCACACATGGAGTGGGGGGGGGGCTTTCCCAAGGTTGGGGATTGTAAACCTGCTACAGCCTCAGTTGTGTGCCCCCCAACTCACCGTGTCCTGATCCTACCCCCAGACACCACAACTATAGTTGAAGATAGGGCCTTTAAAGAGATTGGCTAAGATGGAGCCATGAGAGGGGGTCCTGTATGACTGAGAAGAGAAAGATATGAGAAGAGAAAGTTAGGATTTAAACATGTAATAAAGACCGTGTATAGACATTGGGAGGGGCTGGAGAGATGGTTCAGGGATTAAGAGCAGGCATTGCTCCTTCAAAGGACTCCAGTTTGATCCCAGCACCCACATTGGTGGCTTACAACCATATACAACTCCAGTTCTAGGTATCTGACACCTCTGGCTCTGGGGGCACCTGCACTCAAGTACACATACCCACAGACATACACACAGACACACACACACAAAGAAAGACAGACAGATAGACAGAAAGGCACAAGGAGAAGATAGTATCTATAAGCCAAAGGGAGACCTCAGAAGAAAACAGCCCAGATAACCCCTTGATCTGGGATATCTGGAACCCAGTACCGTTGTTTAAGCCACCTGGTCCATGGTGCTTTTGTTACAGCAACTGTAGCTAACTAATACACCTTCTTCAGCATCAATACCTTGAGTTAAGGACTTGTGTCTCCCTATGTTACATCAGGCATTTGGTGTCCTACTCGTGACTATGAAAGTGTCACTAAGGGTCACGAAACATCTGGAAAGCCTCTATCATAACAGTAATCAAAAGAGGCAAACCGAATAAGATGACTAGAAGGAAATAGAAATAATTCATGCAGTAGGTCAAAACAAAACAAAACACACACACCTAGAACAACTTAATATAAATCATTAAGGTGGAAGCTGGAGAATTACAGGTTCAAAGCCAGACCAGGCTATATACTGGGACCCCATAGGACAAAACAAAACAAAAAGGTACGCAGTTACAATACACCACATAAGTTTGGAAGGCAATAACCATCGACATATGCTGATTAGAAAGAGGTCTGCTGTGTAGTGCACTGACAGAAAACTAAAAATTAAGTACAGTTTATGGAGTGTGATTTGTTTATGTGAGTGATAACCACGGAAGAAAAGCCTTGGGCTTGGGGAGGTGGCTGAGCAGTTAAGATCACTTGCTGGTCCTGTAGAGGACCTGAGTTTAGTTCCCAGCACCCACACAATGCCACTCACAATCGCCTGTAACTCTAGCTCTGGGGATCTGATACCTCTGGCCTTTACAGGCTCCTGTACGCACATGTACATACCTACAACCAGACACAAAATCAAAAATAAATAGAATAATATAAATTAATAATTAAATCTTAAAAAGAAGAATCTGCAGAGAGAAAGTCTATACAATTACAACGCTTGCATGTAAAGATTATTTTCTAAATGAATCCACTCATGTGCCAAATAAAGGCTCTATGGATTTCCTGGGTCCTAAGATTTCCCAGGTGTCTCTGGATCCACATAGAGTTATTCCCAGTGGGTCTTCAGGGCCAGAAACGTACACATTTGCTACAGAAGGCAGAAGGAGGCAAGGCACACAGCATGACATGGATGGATGGATGGACAGACGGATGGGAAGAAGATGGACAGATATATATTAGGATGGATGAAAGATGGATGGGTGTGTGGGTGGTGGATTGGGGTGGGGGTTGATAGATGGATGGTGGGGGGGTGAGGGGACCCATAACAGATGGGTGGCAAGACAGAGCCAGCTAAACCAAGTGAAGGTCACCCTGAGTGCTGTTGTCTGCCTGCTGATCTGCACACTTCACGGCTCCTATCACCTTCTGCCTGAACAGTCACTGATGCCCCAGAAGAAGTTTAACCTGTTGAGTTGCCAAGGCAACGAGAAACATGCTAGAATGCAGAGCTGACAGTCCCAGGGAAGTCTTGTCTTCTATTTGCTAAATTATAGTCCATCAACACTCCCCTGAGGCCAGATCCTATCATTTCAAAAGCTGGTCACAAGTCAGTGCACTCTTTCCTGACCCCATCTCTTGGAGGAAACCGCTGCAGCCTTGCCAAGAGCTCCGTGCTACCCACACGTAGTTCCCAACGCCAGCAGTGGCTGAGATCACGCTGGAGACAGCAGGATGCAGCAGGTGACACCATGGCCAGAGAGTGTATTAGGGGAGTACAAAGCACTCCACAATGACCTTGACCAAATGGCAGTCTCAGAAGGGAAGTGTGAACGTGATTTGTTTATGTCCAGATGGGGGAAAGCTCGGAGGGCAACAAGGAAGACACTGATGGATGGATGCATACATGTATGCACAGTAGATGGATAGGTGGATGGATGGATGGATGGATAGGGGGTGAATGGATGATGGATGGATGGATGCATACATGTATGTATGCATAATAGATGGATAGGTGGATGGATAATTGGATAGTGGATGAATGGATGATGGGTGGATGGATGGATAAATGGATGGTAGATGGAGGGAAGAATGGGTGGATAGATGGATACGGATGGATTGATTCATGCATGCATGGGTGACAGATAGGTAGATGATGAATAGATGGCTGGATGATAGATGGGTAGATGGATGATGTATGGGTGGATGGACAGTTAAGTGCAGGGCCAGTGTCCTAGAAAAGTCACTAGAAAGGAAGTGAAGGAAGAAAAGGTAACCAAGGCTCAAATCAGATTTCTGGAAGAAGAAGAGGGGCTGAGACAATAGGCTAGCTACATTCAGAAAGATGAAGTCAGGGGCCAGGAAGACGGCTCACTGGGTAAAGGAGCTGCTGTCAAGGCTCAGGAGCAGACTTTGATACCCGGAATCCATATGGTGGAAGAAGAGAACTGACTCCTGCAAATTATCATCTGACTTCTATACACGTGCTGTAGAGTGTGCGTGTGTGCATGTGTGCGTGTGTGCATATGTGTGTGTGCATGCGTGCATGTGGGTGTGTGCATGCATGTGTATGTGCGCGCACACACTAACTAAATAGATGTAATTTAAAAAGAAAAAGATGAAGTCAGGCTATTTGTTCATATGAAACACACACATACACACATAGATAATTTGAAACAGATCACAAAGATACACAAGAAAACTCATAAAAATTTTGGAAGAAAATATAAGTGAATATTTTTGACCATAGGCTAGGCAAAGATGTCATAGACACAGCACCACAAACATGATCTGCATAAGAATCACACCTCTTCAAATAAAAAAAAAATTGGATTTCAAAAGATGCCACAAAGAAATCACAAAGATGGGGCTGAAGAAATGGCTCAGTGTTAAGGGCACTGGCTGCTCTTCTGGAGGTCCTGAGTTCAATTCCCAGCAACCACGTGGTGGCTCTCAACCGTCTGTAATGAGATCTGATTACCTCTTCTGGTGTGCATGAAGACAGAGCACTCATATACATAAAATAAATATTTTTTTTTAAAAAAAAGAAACCACAAGGATGAGCTGCAGTTGGGAGGCCACTTGCAGACCCAATGATAGAGAAAGAAAGAACTACAACTCAGTAAAAAGACAATCCATTTTCCGCACGGGTGTAAGACTACAGCTAGTTCACTAAGGGAGACATTCAGATGACAATAAACCCAAGCGAATCTGCGCAATGTCATTAGTCATTACAGAAATGCAAATCAAGACTGAAATGCCTCCTTACTTCACACTGACTGACATGCTGTGATTAAAAAGGAGGACAATATCAAATGCTGATGGAAATGGAGACACTGGGCCACGCCCA
This sequence comes from Alexandromys fortis, assembly GCF_014885135.2. Lineage (NCBI taxonomy): Eukaryota > Metazoa > Chordata > Mammalia > Rodentia > Cricetidae > Alexandromys > Alexandromys fortis. The sequence goes on from NW_026068048.1 coordinate 4,077,293, forward strand.
TCGTTTGTGGATGCAGCTGATTGAGTCTGGTTGCTGATTTCTTTGGAAGTCAACAGACTTTTACTATACAGACCAGCACCTCCCCGGAAGACATGAAAACACACGTTCACACAAGGGCGTGTGTGGAAAGATACCCAACAGCACCACACGTAAGAGACAAAAGGTCACGGACCATCTAAACGGTCATCAACTTGTGGGTGAGTGAGCCGAAATGCTACAGAATGCAATAACAATTGATATTCAGAGAAAACAGCGTGCTCGTCCTGGGCAGTTCTGTCGACTTGACACCAGCTCGAGTCATTTGGGGAGACTACATTTCTGTAGGCAAGCGTATAGTGTACTTTCTTGATTGATTAATGATTAATATGAGAGGGTCCAGCCCAATGAGCAGGCGCCATGCAGGATAAGTGGTCCTGGGTTCTATAGGAAAGCTGGCTGAGCAAGTCATGGGGAGCAAGCCAGTAAGCAGCATCCCTCCCTGGTCTTTGCATCAGCTCCTGCCTCCAGGTTCCTGCTTTGAGTTTCTGCCCTGACTTCCATCAGCAATTGGCTATGAACTGAGCATTGTAAGCTAACATAAACTCCTTCCTCCCCAAGTTGCTTTTGGTCATGGTGTTTTATCACAGCAACAGAAACTGTAACTAAGACAGTGTTGATACGGGCTGTGAAGAGTTAAGCCTTGAAAACATAATGCTAAAGGTATGGGGACCTAGCTTAGCGGCAAAGCAGCTGCACAACACACACGAGATCCTGGATTAAATGCCAGAATTGCAAGCAAACAAAAGAACATGATGCTCAGTGGCTAAGAGTTCGTACTGCTCTTCCCAAGGACCCAGGTTCAGTTCCCAGCATCCAGATGGGGCAGCTCACAACTGCCCTGTAACTCAAGCTTTGGACATTGATGCCTTCTAGCTCTGTGGGCACTTGCGCATACATGTGTGTATGCATACACACTTGCACACACAAACTCACACATATATATCCATAAACACACAAACACATTCACACATACACACACACATACACACACACAGAGGTAGGACACAGAATAAGAACACATCTAAAAACAAAAATCATGCAATAGAGAAAGAAGCCGGATGGGAAAGGCCAGACCCGACATGATCACACTTCAAGGAAGTGTCTTGAAGATGGGAACCTGCAAAGAATGACTGTGGACTTGTGGTTACGGGGGCTGGGGTGGAAATGGGGGTGGGGGGGGGGGGGGTGGTAGGTAGTGACTCAGAAGGGGCACAAGGGATTTGGGGAGAGCAGTGGAAATATCCTAAAATCAGATGGAAGGAATGGTTGCACAGCTCTGTAAATTTACTAAAAGTCAGTGAAGTGTGCGTGTGAAATAGGTGAGTTTTATGGTATGTAAATTATATAGTTGGCTATTGATGGCTGCGAGTTCCACAATCTCTGATTCAATGAACCGTGGACTGAAAATATTTGGGGGAGATTACATTTGTGCTGAACACGTACGATTTTTTTTCTTGTCATTATCCCCTAAACAATTCAGTGCAAATGACTATTTACATAGCGTTTACATTGTGTTATACCGTAAATAAGCCAGACTTGACAAAAAAATATACACGGGATATACATAGGTTATAGATGCAAATGCTGCATCACTTTATATACTACAGAACTTGGGTATCTAGGGAAGGATGTTCTGGAACCAACCACAAAAGATATGTACCTGAATAAAGCATGGGTCAGTGGTAGAGCCCCTGCCTAGAATTCCCCAGTGAGGGGCTGGGGGCGTGGCTTAGTGGTAGAGCCCCTGCCTAGAATCCCCCAGTGAGGGGCTGGGGCGTAGCTCAGTGGTAGAGCACCTACCTAGAATCCCCCAGTGAGGGGCTGGGGTGTACCTCAGTGGTAGAGCCTCTGCCTAGAATCCCCCAGTGAAGGATTGAAGGTGTGGCTCACTTGTTTGAAATATACAAAACCCTGGATTCTATTCCCACTCCCTACCTCCCCTACTTTAAGCATTTAGATTGCATATGTGAACAAAAACAAGTAATCTTTGTCTTTTCTGAGATTGAATTTTTTTCACATAATGTAATATCCTGACTTCCATCCATTTTCTTGCAAATGACATAATTTTTTTCTTCTTATTGGCAGAATGCTATACATATATATTTGTGAAATATATGTATATATACACATATAAAACATTTTTCTATCTGTTGACGGACAACCAGGCTGATTCCATAACTGGCTCTTATGAAACGTGCTGGATTGATACACGCTGAAAGGTCCCTGCTCTGGTGGGGTTCACTGTGGATAAGGAGAGAGAGAATTCCTGACCCCTGCTTCTCCCCAAGCAGACATCTCAGCAGTGGCCCAGTGGTAAGAACCAGCATTGCCTCTTCCTACTTATAACCTAGGACCTCTACTGTGCTGTGACACCTTACACCCCCACTAAGCAGGGACAAAGAAAGGAAGGGCCACTAGCATAGTGTGGCTACCACCTATCAGGTCTGTGTTCTGTTGCTGTAAACTAAGCAAGCCCAGGTCATTTACAAAGAGAAGAAATTTAATGGTCACTGTTCTGGAGGCTGAGACATCCAAGAGCGTGGCACGGTGCCTGGCAAGGGTCCTCTTGCAATGTCAAAGAATGACTGTGTGCAGGCCGGTATCACATGACAAGACAGAGCAAGCGTAAGCTGCCTGTATTACAAACCCACCAGTATTGCTACGGAGTCCCAAACCACTCTCCCCAGAGGGCCACTCTACATAAGATAGACAGAACTAACTAAGGAATTACATTTCCAACTAGTTCGGGGATCACACTGAGAGTGAAGCACTGCCCATCTGATCAGCCTACCCCAGCCCCTTACTGGCGGAGTCTAGGCAGGGGCTCTACCACTGAGCCACACCCCAGTCCCTCACTGGAGGATTTTAGGCAGGGGCTCTACCACTGAGCTACACACCCCAGCCCCTCACTGGGGGATTTTAGGCAGGGGCTCTACCACTGAGCCACACCCCAACCCCTCACTGGGGGATTCTAGGCAGGGGCTCTACCACTGAGCCACACCCCAGCCACTCACTGGGGAATTCTAGGCAGGGGTTCTACCATGGGATAGGGAAAGAAACTACCAGGTGGGGGAAACAGAAGGCGGTGTTGTTAACATAAAGTAACTGAAATATATATATATGTATATATATATGCATCATAATGTAATCTATCACCTTACACAATGAATACATAGTATAAAATAATCTCCCAAATAGGCTAGCCTGAGCTACCCAGTGAGTTCAAGGCCAACCTGGTTTGCATGATAGGTTTGAGAAGAGCCTGGGCTACATAACGAGCCCCTATCTGAAGTAAATGAGTGAAACTAGAACAGCCCTCCCAGCAGCAAAGGTTCGCACCCGCCAGCTGTGGTCTTTCCGTTCTTTCAGGTTGCCCACCCTTTGCTGAGGGAAGGGGCTGAAACCCACACCAGCACTGCTGGAAGTCAAGTCCTCTGCCGTGGGCACTGTACATGCCCCAAGCTCAGGCCTGATTTGAGCCCGGCCAACCCTTTAATTGCTGCTGCCACTTCTGGCTAGGCTCCTTGAAAGGACTAATTTGAGCAGTGACCACTCGACCTGAAATTTTATGAATGTAATTTCATTATCTAGTCTGTCTGGGGTGTGAGCAGAGGTTACAGTCCCCACTTTTGCTGACGTCCCTCTGCAGTGAGAATTCTCCATTTGATTCCGTGGCTGAGGCTGTACAGAGGATTCGTGTTCCAAGCTGCCGGCCTCTGCCCGGCTATGACGGTGTGGCTTTCTGCCTGTTTGTGGCAGGAGAAAATTTCAGGATGCACAGAGAGCATCCAGCCCCAAGTTCAGGTGTGAACTGCTTCCTGCGGGAGTCGCAGGCTGAGGCAAGTGTGCATCCTACGGCGGTGTTGTGTCGGGGCATAGACACACTTGGACCTAGACCGGATCGAAGATGAGAAGTTGCAAGGATCAGAGAGTCTGCAAAGTCCAGGAACAAAGCAGATTCCAAAGAACAGGACTTCAGGGTTAGCCCTTCAAAGCCACTGTCCACAGCCCCTAAGGGCTGCCAAGAGTCACAGGTTTTCATGGCTCTGGAAACTAGGGTTTCTGGCTGTGTGACTTTGGCCCAGGGACTCTGTCTCTCTGAGATGAAGAGGGGACAGGGGGACCCATTGAAGAATATAAAGCCCAGTGTCTGGTATACAGAAAGCACTCAATACTTGCTCTGTCACCATCACACTCACGTCGACATCATCACGTCACACTGGCTCACACCACGTTCCCAGGGGCCACCTCCCTAATGGCCATCAGGACTGCTGGTTCCACTCCCAGCCCTGGGAAAGCACCAAGGGAGAACGCTATTGGAGCAGGCTCGGCTCCTTCCAGGAGGCCCTTGTTAGGTAGAGCCGCTGCAGGGAAGGGAAGGGGATGAGGCTATCTCTGCTGCAAGGACCACTGAGGAAAACATGCAAGCAGAAATCCTTCTTGTATCTAATCCTGCTGCATCCTCCAGGCACCCATAGTTCTATTCTACAGCCATATCTTAGAGAGTCACTCTAGTTTGTGGGTTGGGGTGAGGGGATAGAGGTGTCACTGCTTGGGATTGAGTTCGGGGCCTCGTACATGATGAGTGGAAACTTACTGCCAAACCATACTACGGTCTCCTTCACTGGTGTACTCTAGGCAAGTGTTCTACCGATGAGCCATGTCCCTAGCCCCTAAGTGGCAGATTCTTTGCAAGGGCTGGACCACTGAACCATATCACCAAGCTCATTACTGGTACACAAGCACTGTAACACTGATTCATCCTTCCAAGCCTTCATTAGAATAACCTAGACAGTTGTTCTACCACTGAGCCACACCCCAACCCCTCACTGGGGGATTCTAGGCAGGGGCTCTACCACTGACCAATATCCCTAGCCCTAGGGAACCCACTCTTTCTAGGTGCCCTACCCTGTCTCTCTTGTCCTCTCAGGGGTACAGGGAAAAACAGCTATTTAGTCTAGTAGGATGAGAGGGGTCAGCTCAGCACACAGGCTGTCAAGGCCATAGTCCCCAGCAGCCAACAGGAGATATCAAACGCACAGATTCATGGGGCTTTGCCAAACACCTCCTAGCTATGGTTGAGACCTTGGGAATCCAGGTAAACGTGTTCAGTCTTAGCTGTAAATATCCTGTAAAATACAGTCAGGTCCAGGTATAGTGGGGACATACCTGTAATCACAGCACTTGGCCAGCTGAGTCAAATTTGAGGCCTTTCTAGGTTACAAAGAGAGCTGTAAAACAGCCCCGGCTACATGGTGAAACTTCGTCTCAAAGAAGAAGAGGAGGAGGTGGAGAGAGAAGCAGAGGCGGAGAGGAGGGGAAGAAGGGAGAGGAAAAGAGAAAAAGCAGTAGGGCACACAGATCATTCATCCAGGTGGAGAACCACCGGCGAGGACCCAGACTCGCCGGCCTTGCGGACAACCAAGCAGAGCTCAGTGGACAGCCTGGACCAGGCCAGACCACTCTACCAATGAGCTTCAGGCCTTTGAGGATGCCTGAGAAATTCCTCAAGCAGGCCTGAGAGCAGGAGGAAAGGCAGCCCCAACTTCCCTCTGAGACCTGGAGTCCCAGGGGTCTTGGACGCCCTCTCTCAGAAACCAGTGGTTGTTTGGAGCTTCCCGGACTGCTGCTGTTGGGAACCACAGAATGGGAGCAAACACGCTCCTCTATTTGCCCATATAAATAAAAAATTTAAATGAGAGAATCTTCCACAGAGCTCTACGGTGATTTGAGTTAAAACAGCCGGGCCCTGAATCCGGGAAGTAAGCTCCCTAATGGGGACATCAGCAGGCAAGGAACCGTGGGCTTTGGGCCTAAACGAGGTCCTCCTGGAGGCCCCGGGCATTCTGCAAACAGTGTCAGGGAGAGAGATCTGCATGGACCCTGAGCACAGGAAAGGGGTTCCCAGGAATGCGAGGGGCTGGTGCATAACCCTCCCACTGGCAGCTGGCCCCGTGGAGCCTTACCCACACCCAGGCCCTTCCCATGTTGGATGTGCCTCACATCTCCCTCGGTTTCAATAACCAGGGCTGGCCCAGGGGCTGACAAGATGGTTGCAACAATCTTGTCTTTGGATCCCTGGCCGGCTCAGAACCAGTTCCATAGTTTATATTGTAGTGGCATTTCACTGGGAGGCTGGAGCTGTCACAACCCCACTGGGCCACTTCCACTAGAAATGGGTGTCTTGTTCTGTTTGCTGTGTATTCAAAGGGCTCACTGTTTGGGGCCTGAGAACTGAGAAACAGGTAAGTTGAGGACAGGGGACAGATAAGGAAGACAAACATGGGGGTATCCCCTTTGCCTCTCTTGGAACCTCATGTCACTTTGAGATTGGAATCTCAGCTGCCAGGTGATGTTCATGAAGGTGCCTGGTCAGCAGGTGAGTGAGGACAGGCATAGGTGTGGGGTCCAGGAGGTGAGGCAGGACACTCACCCCGCCTTCTGTCTTTGTGGGGCTCCTCACCAGGCCTTGGTGCAGACATGACAATTCTACTAGATGTCATTTTGGGGCATCTCACACGCAATCCTAGCCTCTGCCTCCTTCCCCAACTCTCTAATTTATTCTGTCCCAGGCAGAGTGGGAAAGAGGGCACCCCACACCCAAGAACCCCCTCTGGACAGGCAACTGGTGTCATATGAGAACAGTCTGATTCACCCTTGCATAAGAGGGGACAATGAGGCACTGTGAGGGAAAGAATCTAAAACCAGGCCACCTGGGGACAGGGTGGGCATCGGAACCATCAGCCCCTCTGGGTCTGTGCCCAGGCCGACACACAATGGGGACCAGACTCCTGGTTGGACTGTAATTTCAGAAGGTGTCTTTGGCCTGGGTCTCATTACCAGAGCAGTGGGTCCTGCAATCAGGGAGTTGAGACGTTGCCAAAATCTGTAGCATTCTGTCAAGAAAGGACCTTGAGGGAAAAAAAGATTAACATAAAAAAATAGAAGACCCAGACCCTAACATTAAGGCAACAGGCAGGGACAGAATGGGCCATGCCCAGAGTTGAGTCAGAATCCAGGCCTGTCGATTCCCATGTTATGTAGCTACTTTAAAGTCTACGTGGAGGTTAGCAACTCACAGAGTGAAGACACATAGGGCAAGGGTGCCCAAGTCAGAGCCTGGCACCCCCAAAACAAGACTGTTGCATATCCTGAGGCTTAATTACACTGTATTGTTTTATGAATTATCATCCTGTACCTATGTGTAGCTGTGTGGTTTCTCAAAGCCAGTCTGTCCATTCGTTCATGAGACCCACACAGTGACCCGACTTCTATTTTTAGCGTTCTGCCGTAGCTCCCTGCAAACATAAGTCACACGTCTATCGGCCACGACTGTCCCACTCGTCTCTTCTGTTTTCTCTTCTAATTTCCCCACCCCTAGGAACCTTTAGCATAACAATGCCGGGACCGTTTTCTATTAATATCAATTTTCAGATTGCAGTAATATGATGTCTGTTTCCTAATTTAATTAGGTGATTCCTGTTATTAGTTCCTACACGCTCATTATTTTTTCATTTAGCATATTCCAAGGCACCGAAGGAAAGTGAGGCGCTGGCTGAATACCTGGGGGGGGTCTTCTGCAGGATGACTCGAACATTCCCATCTGCCAGGGGATGGGGGACCCAGGGCATGGGGACCACATGAAGGAAGGAGGTGTTGGGAAGCCAAAGCTGTTACAGGAATGGTCTAGGCTCAGGGGAGAGAGTATGGGACAGAATGACTAGCTGTAGACACAGTGGGGTCCCCCAAAGTCAGGGCCTCCCAGGAAGTATAAGAAGGGAGGCCCACCAGGATTTCCATGGATACACAGGAGAATTCAAGGATGGGATGCAATGGCTAATTATTTTTAAAGATTTATTTCTATTTCCATTTCGGCTAATGTATGTGGATGCAGGTGCCCCTGGAGGCCAGACGAGTGCATCAGATCTCCAGGAACTGGTGTTACAGGTGGTTGTGACTCACCAGATCTAGGTACTGAGAACTGAACTGAGGTCCTCTAACTGAAGTTAAGAGAGCAGAAGCACTCTTAATCACTGAGCCTTCTCCACAGTCGATTTGTTAAAATAGATTTTTTTCCACCTTGGTATTGAGGATTGAACCTAGAGCTTCATGCCTTCGTGTACGCTAGACAAGGATTCTACCACTAAGCTACAGCCCAGCTACCCTTGATTTTGAAATGACATCTCATTAAATTGTCCAAGATGGCCTTGAACTCACTCTGTAATCCAGGCCTTGCAATTTGCCTGCTTCAGTTTAGTAGTTAGAATTATAAACCCATGGTGTAGGAGGTCCTTCTGTCTATGTGTTGACTTCTTTGGTTAATAAAGGAACCGCTTTGGGCCTATAGCAGAGCTATAGGGGAACAGAGCTAGGCGGGGAAAACTAAACAAAATGCTGTGAAGAAGAGGCAGAGGAAGAAGCCATGGACACTCTGTCTGAGACAGACGCCAGTTAGAATCTTTGCCAGGGACTGGAGAGATGACTCAGCGGTTAAGAGCACTGCCTGCTCTTCCAAAGGTCCTAAGTTCAATTCCCAGAAACCACATGGTGACTCACAACCATCTGTAATAAGGTCTGTTGCCCTCTTCTGGCCTGCAGGCATACATGTAGACAGAATATTGTATACATAATAAATAAATAAATATTTTTTAAAAAAAGAATCTTTGCCGGTAAGCCACTGTTACGTGGTGATACAGATTAACAGAAATGGGTTAAATTAAGATGTAAGAGTTAGCCAATAAGATGTTAGAGCTAATGGGCTAAGCAGTGATTTAATTAATAAAATTTCTGTGTGGTTATTTCAGTTCTGAGAGGCCAGGACAAATAAATGGCCTCCTTACAACAAACCTATGCCAACAGGCCCAGTTACAATGGTATATATAGTTAACATAATCTATAATACAAACATATTAATACATATGCATATATAAAGTGTGTATTCCTGGGTAAGTATATATGTACTGTGTGTGCCCAGGTACCCCCAGAGGCCAGAAGCAGTTGAGAACTGCTCTGCGGGCACTGGAAACTGAGCCCAAATCCTCTGCAAGAGCCCTAAGCACTGTTAGCCATCTCTAGCACCGATGGTTGATTTTGATTGACAGGCTGATTGAATGGACCAAGGAGGGAATCCCCATTCTGTACAGAGAAGCCCACCTCATAAGCAGGAGATTCGGGTACAACAAGAGCGAATACCAGCTAACCCAGGCTCTCTCCTCCCTCCCAGCCTCTATGAGGTAAGCTGTCCTGCCCACATCCTTCCACCTTGATGTGTTAAAATCTCTGAAAACTTGTCCACATAAATCCTTCCTCCTCTTTTACTGGGCATTTTGGTCACAGTGACAAATAACGGACTAATGTCAGGTGTGGTTGTGCACGCCTTTAATCCCAGCACTCGGGAGGGAGGGAGGCAGAGGCAGGCAAATCTCTGCTAGCTCAAGGTCAACCTGGTCTACAGACTGAGTTCCAGGACAGCTAGGGCTACACAGAGAGACCCTGTCTTGAAAAACAAAACAACCCGACTAACAGCTCCAACACCAGCACCATGGAAAGCCCCCAACTCTGCCAGCCTGGAAGACTTGAAGACTGTCTCTTTCTAGCACTAACTGATGGCCACAGAGGGCTCTGTGTCCACGCTGCCTTCACTTCTGGCCTCTGCCCAGCTGTAGGGTTGCCCTTCACACCACAGTCTAAATTAGCATTGAACACAGCGTGAATGGAGCCTGCCTTGGGCAAAGGACTGGTATTTCTAGTCTCGCCCAAGTGCGTGCCACTAGCTGTGGACCATGAGCCAGCCTGCCTGCCTGCCTGCCTTCCTTCCTTCCTTCCTTCCTTCCTTCCTTCCTTCCTTCCTTCCTTCCTTCCTTCCTTCCTCTGAACAGTGAGGACTGAGCTGGCCCAGGAAGAATCTACAAGGATTTCTTGAGTCTAAGGATCGGGAATGGCAAGGCCTCATGAACCTAGAAAGAACAGCTGGCCTGGTTTCCCCTCCCACAGCCCTGACTGGGAGAGCCTGGCTGCATTATGGTTATATGATGCATGGGGGATGTCCCTGGAGAACTGAAGACCAAGTGTGTAAATTGCCCCAGAGTGAAAAAGCGTCTCTGAGGTCCCAGAAAGGTGAGACAAGGGAGGGTGAGGTGTCCCTGCTGAGCTGTGGACGGCGCTCGGTGAGTCTGAAGATGGTACAGGTCTATTGTTTAGAAACACTGGGATCTGAGAGTCCCAGCCCGGCTGATTTTGCAATGATATATTGCCAGCTACTTAACAGGATGGATCACTGCAATTACATGTCACTTCTGATATTCACAGTCACAACAAGCATGTGTCAGCCTCACAAGGTTTAGAGGAAATATATACGATGTTCCGCAATGCCGTTAGAAAACGGCTTCGGGGAAACAGACTCCAGAGGATTCCAGTAAAATCCACCTGTTTGAGGAGAGCCGCAGCTCCATGGAAACAGGAGGGGGCTGGCTCCTCACTCCTGGGAGGATCGTGGATTTCAATACCCCAGCTCTGAGAGGACAGGGTTCACAGGGTTCAGTGCTGGGGCACAGGTGTGGGGGGTCACTGCACTTTGATGGACTGGCTGAGAGTTTCCGGAGTGCTACCACTGTGGCTCACTTGGGGCTCTGTGGATTTGGAGCTCCCAGAGTTCACAACTGGACAAGGGTAGTCTCTGTAGAGACCGGATGAACCTGGCATTTCCGAATGCCATGCCCCTGGTACTGTGAGACCCAGAACAAGGGTCACACATGTTTTAGCCAGCACAGTTTTGTCATTGAGGATAAACGGGAGCCTCAGAGTCAGACAGACCCACAGATACTGCAACTTTGGCTCTGTAGGTTTGGAGCTGAGAAACCATGGGTAAAGCAGCATGTACTCTGAAGAAAGACTTCCAGCTCCATGGAGCGCCCCCAAGCCTACCTGGATGCCCGCACTGAGGGCAGTACCACAGGCTGCTGGAGAAGTTAGATGGACATCCCATAGCAGGTTGACTCTAGGAAATCCTTCTGACTCCTCCTCTTTTGGGAGGCCGAGACTCACAGCCACCTTTGTCCTCTGAGTGACACCAGTTTATTTCTCTACTAGCCCCCTCTGGGACAGGGCCATGCTTCTCCCACATGCCCTAGGGGCCCTCTAGGGAAATGCTCAAGACTCTGTCTTGATCCCCAGATTGTATGCTCCTGGACGCAGAGCCCACCCAGTCTTCCTTCAGGCACGTTTACTTGTATCCCTCACCCTCCTCAGAATGCTGGACCTTGTGGGGTCCCTGTACAGACAGCCACACATGGGTCTCTTTCCCCAGCTGGCGAGCCCAGCAACCCAGATGGGGTGATTGTGTCCCAGGACAGGTTAGAAGCCTAATCCTAACCTTAGCAACAAGGAATACGGGCAGCGTCCAGTACAGGCCTGTGTCTACTACAGAGACAGAAGCTCGTCTTCCAGGGCAGGGCTCTCCAACAGCCCTGTACACCTCACTGGCCCCAAGACCCCAACCTCGAGTGATAAAGAGGGTATGGAGGCAGAAGGAACCCCCAACAGCCTGTGGGTGTGCAGGCCCTTGTCAGAGAAGTTACAGGACACCTCCTTATATGCTGCCCCGATGTTATGGACTATTCCTATACATTGTGTGAAGTAGTCACTGTGATTAGCTTAATAAAAAGCTAACCAGCCAATAGCTAGGCAGGATTTTCAGGGCCAAGCTCATGCCGGGAAGAAGAGCGGGGTCGAGAGGAGACACCAGGCGCTTTAGAGGAAGTACCAGAATAAAGGTAACCGAGCCACGTAAAAGAATGTAGATTGAAAGAAATGGGTTAATTTAAGGTGTAAGTTAGTAACAAGCCTAAGTTATGGCCAAGCTTTTAAAATTAATAAGTCTCTGTGTTATTACTAGGGAGCCTGTGGTCCCAACAAAAACATTCAACTATACCCAGAATCTCAGATTCCCTAAGCCTGCAACAGAAGCCATGGCCCCTGCCCTTTCCTGTCGGAGTTACCCTGGAAAACGGTACCCTCCATATGCATCCACCACGGCTGGAAACCCCAGACACTGCTCTCCCCATTCTCCTCATCCTCCCACACATCAGACCACCAGCTCTGCCCATGCACAACAACTGGGAACTGTATCCGGTCTCTGTTACAGTTTAACCTGAAAAGCCCTCCGCCGCTGGCTCATGTTTTGAACACACTATCCCCAGTTAGCAGCACTGTTTTGAAGGCTGTCGAGCTTTTAGGAGGTGGGTCTGGGTTTGGATGCAGGTCCCGAGGGAAGAGCTTTAGAGGAAACATGCTTCTCTCTTACTCCTGGTCTACTATGAGGTGAGTAGTTACTGCTTGGAAGTCCCACTGCTATGGACAGAGGCATTCTAGTGCTCCGCCCTCAGTCATGATTTGAAACTCACTGAGACCATGCGCCCAAACAAGCCCCCCTCCTTAAATTGTATCTGCAAGGCATTTGCAGCAGCAACACAGGCATAACTAACACAGGGATTGGAGAGATGTCTCAAAAATAGGAAAAGAGAGAAACTTAGATGTGGAGAGAGACTTAAAGTGTTCACCAGGCAATTGTGACGTGTGACTGCAGCTGGATATTGGATGAGACACTAGAGATACAAGTGTCTACATTTATGAGACGATTAAGTCTCAGCACTGACTAGATATGCAAGTCCTGGTTTGTTTTGATGCAGGGACTTGCTACGTAGCCCAGGCTCATCCCAAACTTTGGATTTTCCAGTCTCAGATTCTCATGGATTGCCTACTTAGCTGTGGGACAATTTTAAGGAAATCTAAGATGGTTGGAAGTAATGTTAAAAACATCAATTTCTTATCATTTGAACTGAGAAACACTGAAATATTTATGTGTGAATTGGTTCAATATCTGGTGTGGATTTTGAAAGTCAGACCTGGGGAGAGAAGCCTGGAGGGAGGGATGGGGCCGACCTCGTCAGGCTGGAGTGCTGGGGGGGGGCTCCCGAGGCTCATTCTGGAGGGAGGGATGGGGCCGACCTGGTCAGGCTGGAGTGCTGGGGTGGGGGAGGCTCCCAGGGCCATTCTACCGTTCTAATCTCCATTCCCTATAACACTCAGTTCACAGAGAAAGGCAGCTACTGAAATTGTCTGCCCAAGCAAATGCAGATGCTGCCTTCCGAAGACCCCAGAGCCCTTGTGCTGAGTCTATTATCCCCAGTTCTGGCCTTTTGTGAAGAGAAAGGGTGGATCCTGTGTCAAGAAGTGAATTTCTGAGCAGGTTGTGTGGCTCAGTGGTAGAGTGCTTGCCTAGCATGCTTTAGGTCCTGGGTTCGAACCCTAGCACTGCAATAATAATAATAATAATAAATAACAACAACAACTCTCCCTTACTGGGCAATTTCGGCAAGCATGGGAGAAGCTACAGAAGAAGGCTGTGAATGTAAGGCCGGCCTGAACTACATGGCAAACATGGTCACAAAAATAAAGGAAGCGAAACAACAGCAATAAGCCCCACAGACGTGAGCATACTGGGGGCAGAAGCTCTGGCCTCAGGACTGGCAATTTTGCAGACTGGATAATAATTATAATTAGATAGGTAGGATTCTCCAGTAAACAAGAAAATCTAATCTTAGAATGCAGGTTGGCTAGTGGGTACCTATCTATTATAGTTTGGATCTACGATGTTACCCACAGGCGCATCTTGAATGCTGGGTCCCCAGCTTATGGTCCATTTGGAAGGTCTTGAGGGCTGTAGAGGGTGTGGCTGGCTAGAGGAAGTGTGTCTCCGGGGATGGAATTTTAGCAGGAATACCCTCGTCCGGTTTCAGTCCCTGTTCTCAGCTTCCTGTCTCTCAGCATAGGAAGGGTCTCTGCCTGGAGCTCTGGCTGCAATGTTTCTCCCACCCCACTCGTGATGGACTGAAAACAAGAGCTGAAGCAGTTGTTTCTGTCATGGATTTAGTTCTTCTTCAAAGGGGCTAACGTAAAACACAACACTCTTAAAAAAGAAAACACCTTTACCAAAGCTGGTAATTCTGTAAGATTTGTTTAAATGCCCTCGTTAGGTTGAGGCAGACGAGCTGGCCCCAGAAGATGTGTCTTAGCTAACTGTATCTGTCAACTTGATACAAACCTAGTCACCTGGCAAGAGAGAACCCTACCTGGAGACTTGTTCCACCAGATTAGCCTGTGACCAAGGTCTGTAAGGCGGTTTCTTAAATGTTAATCTGTTAATCGATGTAGGCGGGCCCAGCCCACTATGGGCGGAGCCATCTGGGGGGGCATAGAGAAAGTCAGATAAAGTAGGAGGAAGAGAGTGCCAGCAAGCAGCAGCACTCCTCCATGGTTTCTGCCTTGAAATTCTTGCTTACCTTCCCTCAGAGACAGATGTGACCTGGGAGCTATAAGATGAAATGGACCCTTTGCACCCCAACATTGTGATCATCACAGCAACAGAAAGCAACCCACAACAACATGCTTTTAACATCTAGTAACTCTTTTAACATCTAGTAACTGCGCCCGTGATACCCGATCCGTGTCAGATCCCAGGAACCACACACACATAAGAACTCCATTTCCCTTTCTCAAGCTGGGTTCCTGGTGCTTGAATCCACAGAACTCACGCCTTAAGTCTCAGCGAAGCTTCTACCACGGTGCGGAAACTGTGTTCTAGTCTCTCTGGTGTTCCTGCCGACAGGGTAGCCTGCTAGCCTACGGCGCCTTCGGACGGAAACTCCCAGGCTGGGTCAGGGGCACCTGGGGGCCACCCACCACGTGACTGGGCGCATACACGCGGTAAGCACTGGTTTCCAACAGATAAATGTAATCAAGGTTTATATGCTCAGAGACACCAACAGGATGGGGTTGTTTCACTTGAAGGATCAGAAGAAAATTGTAACTAATGTTGTGGAAAATTACTTTGATATTGCTTTCTTGGTACCGAATCACAATTAGGCTGCTGTGAGAAGTACAGGGAAGGAATAAATGAATAGTAACAAATCAACACAAACAGCTCGTGTCAGGACCACTTCGCTCAGGGAAAGTAACGTAAGCATTACTTAAAGTTTTATGACTGCGCTTGGTGTGATTTCCGCAGACCGTCAGGGCTGCCCAGCACATAGCGCCCCGTGAGGGCGGCCAGCCTGCATCTGCCAATAGTATGTCACAGTGAAGACCCGCCCATGCTCCTCACCTGGCTCTGCGCACCACAGCAGATGCGCATCACGAGCGTCACGTGACCCTTCACACCCTGCTGGTGTGAGGCTCAAGAGCCCCTCCACCGTGCCATGCCGTTCTGTCCCAGAGCTCCCAGCTGTACTGTGGCTCCCACCCACCTGTAATCCACACATCTGTGCACTTGAGCAGCTGTTTCAGAGCAAAGCAAGCTGGAAGGAGGGGCGGGAATCCAGTGCCTGTGAAATTAAGGGTTCCGCTCTGCCACCTGATTATTGGCATGGCAGGGCATACCCTAGGACCAGCAAAGCAGATGTTCACCTGGCGAGAGATCACCTGTCCCAGGAATGAACCGCAGAGGGACCCATACCCTGGCCCCGATGGAGACCATACATACCCTTCCACCTTTCCTCCCTGGTCCCTCCCACACAGTGCAGACACCAGACACCTGAACATCCTGCCTGTTTGTGCACTGTAAGCACACACAAAGGCGTTCCCCAGAAGCCTATAGCACAATTCATCCAAGAGTCTTCAAGCTCCCTGGCTTCCTTTCGCAAAGGACTACAAACAGTCGCAGGGACCAATTTCCTGCTCTGCGATGGCACTGTCCTGTGGGACCCAGCTGCGCTGACTCAGTGTCACTTGCTATCCTAAGGCTCCTGAGAGGCTACAAAGTCCCCAGAGGAGCCAGCGCAGTCACGCACACTTGCTTCCTCAGAGGCTGGGGAGCAGCCAGACCCACTTTTTGACAGCCGCCAGCTGGAGGGGTTGACCCAGGCATGCGTCAGCACAGTGGCTTGCCCGCTGTTTCCAGGGCCTGCAACTGAACCTGTTTCTCGCTCCCCGCCTGTGATGAAAGGCGTAATTGATGAGCCTCCCCCTCGCAGGGCTACTGCAGGGCTTCTGGCTGCCGCTGCCTGGTCCAGATGGGCTCTGGCCTCTACGTGTGTTTCTTCCTTCCATCTTGACGCCCCGCCCCCAGCCTTCAATGTGGGCTCAAGGCCACTGTATAGTGGTTCAAGGCTCCAGTTTACAGAAGCAAAACAATGAGGTGGTACAAAGAAAGGGGGCCAGAGCTGGGGAGAGCTGGGGGGAGAGATCCTGGCTGGAGGGCAGGCGTGCATCCGCCCTGTGTGAGGCTGCAGGCTGGAGTGTCACAGGAAGCCATCTGCCGAAACCTCTGACCTCCACATCTCTTTATCCTGTCTGGGAAAGTAGTGTGTCCTGGGGGAGAAAACACTTCTCTGGGAGTCCTTACGAGGGACCTCTGCGAGTGCTGTGGTCTGAAAGCCCAGGCCAGGTTTCCTTTTCCTTCAAAGCAGATTAACCTCCAGCCTCAGCCCCACGCCTGTGCCGGCCAGCTCCGTCGTATCAAGCACCAGAAGCCCCGGAGACCTCCTCTTCCCATGTTCCGTCTGCCCTAAGTGTTCTGCTCCACACCTTGCTCTCACTGTACCCCACCACCCACAGCAGACAGACAGTGACTGCTCTAATGGGTCACAGGGCACAGAGAGATGGGGGTGTGGTAGGAGCGGGTCTCAGACTCACAAAGCCAGGATGCCCTTGAGTTTCTGTCCCAAGCCAGAGGGGTCAGATTCAAAGGGGATCCCAGGGCTAGATAGGGAAACTGAGTCACACTCTGGATTTGTGAGTTCAAAAAGATGACAATGGCTGGGGATGGCTGGGAAGACGGGTGGCTCAGCCGGGACAGGTGTTTGCCCCCAAGCCTGAGTTCAATCCCCAGAAACTACACGATGAAAGGGAAGAATCAGCTCCTAAAGGTTGTCTGTCCTCAGACCTCCACAGCATGCCCGTCGCCCAATAAGCAAATTAATTCATTGATGTAATATATATCCACAGAAATTTCACTACACAGCCCTAGCTGACCTGGAACTTGCTATATAGACCAAGCTGGCTCAGACTCAACAGAGATCCACCTGCCTCTGCCTCTCAAGAGCTGGGACCAAAGGTGTGCTCCAACACACCCTGCTACAATAAAAAAATTTTCAAAAGAAGACTGGTGGTACAGACCCATAAGCCTAGATACTCAAGAGGATGACATAGGTTCACAAGTTCAAGGCCAGACTTTGTTTCAAAATAAAAACAATACAAAATGACCAGGACCCTTGTCCCCCAGTGCCAACACACCAGGGCCACCATGAAGGTCTGCACGAGGCCTGGACGGTAGCCAGCAACCTCAGGGCTCACCTGGAACCTGCTGCGGGGTGAGCTCTACAGGGTCCTGTAGGCTGATGAAGAGGAGGAGGCCCGCAGCTCCAAACAGCAGGATGGATGAGAACATGCAGGCTAGCCGCATTGTTCCAGGTCGTGGGGTCATCCGGGGCACGCTCCGGGGTCACCTCTTGGGTGTAAAAGGCACGTTCTTTCCTCATTATCTACACCAGACATCCATCAGGCTGGGGTCTACGAGACAGAAGGGAAGAAGTCTGTTTCAGTGGAGGATACCTGGGCAGGTTGTGGCCCCTATCACTGTAGCGACAATAGGGCAGCCGCTGGATTCCCCAACCCACCCTGGAGCTCTCCGTCTCCTTCCCTCTCTCCCTCCCTTTGGACAGGGACACATTATGCAACCCAGATTGGTCCCAGACTCATAATCCCCTCCCCCCAATCTCCTGGGTGTTGGGATTACAGACATGCACCACCATGCCTGCCCACCTCTTGAAGCTTCCAGAGGCTGAATGGGGTCCTGCACCCTCCAAGGGTCTCCTGTCTAAACCTGCCATAGAGCCACAGAGACACACACAATCTCTCGCTGCTGCCTGGGGACATCTAAGGGTGGTGAGAACTTTGACAGTCACACATGGTAACCAGTGACAACCGCCCACCTGCCCTGCCCAGCTGTGAGCTCCTCAGGAAACATCGTTCCCATCAGAGGTGGCTCACAGCCTTCCATCCCTGCTTGCTCCTCTGGCATCTGCAGACTCGGGATAAGCACGAGTGAGTTGTTCACCTTGGGTCTACCAGAAGAGCAGAAGGAAGGCCCTCCACTGAGTACAAGTAAATGGCCCTGAATTGGATCAGATTGCGGATCAAGACAGGCACACCCAGGACTGGATAGATGGCTCAATGTTTAAGAACATTGGCTGCTTTCCCAGAGGACCAGGGTTCAGTTCCCAGTATCCGCATGGCAGCTCCCAACCATCCATTCCAGGAGTTATGATGCCCTCTTCTGGCATATACAGGCATTGCATGCACATGATACACAGACATACACAAAAGCTAAACATTCATACCCATAAAATAATAAAACAATTTTGGGGTTTATTTTTTCTTTTCTTATCCTTTCTTTTATTCTTTTTCTTTTTTTATTTTTTGAGACGGGATTTCTCTATGTACTTTTGCTGTCCTGGGACTCACTTTGTAGACCAGGCTGGCCTCGAACTCACAGAGATCCACCTGCCTCTGATTCCCAAGTGCTGGGATTAAAGGTGCACACCACCACCACCCAACACAACATTTTCTTCAACAGACAGGTACAGCTCACCATGGTTTGAGTCTGAGATGTCCCCAACAAATTCATGCCTTTGAACACCTACTCCCCAAATATTGGTGCTATTTCAGAAGGTTGTGGAGCCTAAGCCAAGACTGTGTGAGCCAGGCAGAAGTAAGAAGAGGGGAAGTTCCCAAGACACCTGCTGCAGGCGTAGGCAGGTAGATCTCTGACACACACAATATTCTACCCACATCCACACAACTGCAGGGACTCATATCCCACCAAATATTTGGACAAATGGCCTCAGAGTGCTAATCACTTTTCCCATTGCTGTGATAAAATACTTCAGAGAAGCAAACTCAAAAGATAAGAGCTTGGGGCTGGAGAGACGGCTCAGTGGTTAAGAGAGCTGGCTGCTCTTTCAGAGAACCTGGGTTTGAGCCCAGAACCCACGTGGCAGTTCACAACCATCTTTAACTCCATTTCCAAGGGATCCGGTGCCCTCTTCTGGCCTCTATAGGTACTGCATGCACATGGTGCACAGACACATGCAGGCAAAACACCCACACACATAAGAGGTAATTAGAAGGACAGAGGGCATAGGGAGGAAGTTTTATGTTGGCTCTTCATTTCAGAGGGTTTGACAGAGCACTATAAGGAAGGGTGTGGTGGACCTTCCCTACAGCTCTATTAGGGTATGGCAGGATGCTGGCCTCATATGCTGGCCAGGCCAGGAAGCCTGAAACAGAGCTAGGTTATATTAAAGGCCTGTCCACAAACCAAAGGATACCCTTTATTTCCACCTAAGGAGTCTGCAAAGATCTTCCCACCCCAGCACAGGGCAGTGCCAAAGGAAGCTGATGCCACCCAAGGCCACAAGACCCGGCACACACTGCTGTCTCTCTGTGTACAGCCTACAGACCCTTAAGCGGAAAGCAAAACTTATAAAGCCCATCTCTGTTGTTTTCTGTGCCCAGAAAAGAATTCCCAAGGACTAGATTGATTCTCAGAAAAGCTTAGGAACGGAGGAGTGTAAATTCCAGGCTCGGGTTTCTCCACTCTGCGGTCTCTGTAATTATTTTTTCACTCAGTTAACTTTAATTAACCTGCCGCAGGCCTCTACGCGCCTGGCGCTGGGCTCCCTGCACTGTGCAGAGCAGGTGGTTCCCACGACCTCCCAGCTTTTATGTTTAGGAAGCAGAAATGAGCAGGGCTTAGTTTATCGGTAGAGCCTGCTCTGGGGTTTTTAAGCAGGCCACAACCTCTGTGCAACAACCTTGCCCCCCCCCAAAAAAAAAAGGACTTCTGCTGCCTATCATCTCTGAGATGTGACATAAGGAACCCTGCCTTGCTCACAGTATGCCCAGATGGAGAATCATAGATCCCCAAGCCTCAGACCTGGGTACAGCTGGGGTTCCCTGTAGTAGAACTGTCCTGAGTGTCTAATCAGTGTCTTACAGAGCCAGAGACGCATCTTTTAAATTTCATGACTTCCTAAAAGACGAAGTCACCTTCCACATAGACGCCTAGAGCGTGCCCTGGTGTCCTTTCTCTAAGAAGGGCCTACAGTGCCAGGCTCATCGCTGTTGGTCTTCGGATGCAATGAGAGTGTGAGCGACCCAGAAGGGATGGGTGGGGCTGTTCCCTCTCACAGGGATGCCTGTATCCTGTCTTCATCTTTGTATCCTCAGGCACTATCCCCCGCCCACGAGTAGTGGCCACGGCCCCCGAGGAAACCAAATGGTCCTAGAAAGCAGCTGGTTGGGTGGGAATGACCCTCTGCAGCACAGCAGAGGACAGACTCCCGCAGGGGAGGTAGAGGAGGCAGTTGACAGCTCTCTAGGCAAGCTGACACCCTCACCCCACCTGTAGACTGGAGCAGGTGCCCTAAGGAGGCACACATGCCCTCACTCATCCCGGTATCTACATCAATGGCTCACCGTCTATGATGTCGGCACGCTTCCTATGACCACGCCAGCCTCCTGAGGAGGACACCTCAGGCCAACCAGACCGAAAGCTGGTGGTCTCTGACAGGAAAATAATTCTTACAGAGGATGAGGCCCCCAAAGGATTGGTCCCTGGTGGTGGGGCATTGTAGACACATGAGAAGAGGGGACCTAGCTGAAGCAAGTGGGGAGTGGGCCTGTAGGAATGCCTGCTCCTTGGCTGCCACCCCCTCTTCCCTTCCTCCTTTCTTTCTCTCCCCTTCCTGTTTGCCAACAGGTCAAGGCCCTCCTCCACCACTGCGATCATTGCCACGATGTTCTATCCCAGCTCACAGGACAAGGCCACTGGAGACTGAACTCTCTGAAACCAGCAGCCAAGACAAACTTGTCCACCTTTACACTGTCTGTTGGGCATTGTCAGGCGACGACAACAACCTAACCAATCCAGAGGAAGAAAAGAAGAAGAGAGAAAGGACAAATTACGCTCAGTGCACCGAGACACCTGCGAAGACGGCTAATAAGGTCCCACGGGGTCACCGCCAAGGCGGTCTGATGGACAAAGAAGGGGATTCAGAATCCCCTGTGATCGCTGCCTTGCTTGTTTCCAGTCTGGCGCTGTTAGATGTGACTCCAGAAAGCGGCTTTATCCCCTCTCTCTTCCCCCATCTGTCACATGGCCACCATTACAGCCACGGCAAGCTTTTGTCAACAACTGAAGGGGTTCTGCCATTGTACCCCGAATCTGTTCACACAAAATCTACTCATGGAGACAGGATGGGGCTGCTCATGGCCTTGGGACCAGGAGAGGAGGCAGGAGACTCAGCTGTACATTTTTGCCATTTCAAAGACCCTGGAGAGCACACAAGCACCTGCCAGCATCACGTGGCTTCCCACCCAGCTTCTGAGCCCCATCCACAGCCTTTCCTCCTGGGACCCTGTTCTACATGTTTTCCCTCACTAGGGACTATAGGGTCAGCCAACTCCTGGCTCCATGCAAATGAGAATCAGAAGGCCAGCTGCCTAGTTTCCCGAGGAAGTGGCTTGCAATCTGACTAGATCGGTAATGTCCTAGGAGGGGACCAGCATCCTGGAATCTATAAGGCCACTCTTCCCACAGAGCCCCAAGAATGCATGCTCCAGAGGACACATCTCTGAGCCCTCCCCTATAGCCCCCCCCAGGGTTCTTTAGTCACACATATTTTCAAGACTAGGGGGAGATGCTGGTCCAGAAGTCATTTGTCTCTCCCTTCTTTGAGTCCAGCTGTTGCCTTGGGCCTCCATATAACAATGTGTCGCAGGCCATGGCCTGGCTGCCCTGGGCCATGAAAATACATTTGCAAGACCTCGGCTGCCACCTGGGACTGCCCTGTCCTCACCACATACATCACACTCTGCCTTGGTGACAAGTGCAAGGGTCCCTCGTCTCCATGCATCCCTTTCCAAAACCAACAGACAAGAAGAAAATTCAGATTATTGGCAATGAAGAAGAGGTTGCAGGGGCTTGGTTAAGGCATGAAAAATACACAGCCTGGTTGAGTATTTGGCCCTGCTCAAAATTACAAAGCCTTCTAGTGCTTTCTTTCCCCAAGGCCTGAATGGCGTCACCGACTTTTACTTTAAGAAAGAAAAGATCCAATTAATGTTACACCTCCCGGGATCCAGGGCAAGGCTGAAGATTTCTCTCATCTCCTTATTTATTTGATTTTTTTTAAAAAAAAATGTCTCTTTGGGGAAATTGACTTCAGGGTATAAGCAAGGACTTGAGAATTCAGCCAAAACACACGCACCTCCAGTGGCGACAGCTGGACACATGGAAGACTCCAAGGACACGCCTGGATGTGGCTGTTCCGCGGCCGGGATGCTGTTCTCAGCCACTCAGAGGACCCCCCTCTGGCTGTTGGGTCCTCTGGCTGTTGAGACCCACCCGTACATCTTACTCCAGACAGCTTGGGTACACCCACGTGGTCAGAGGGCCCCAGGCCCAGGAAAGTTCTCTGTCCCGGTGTGTCCTTCTCACACGGGCAGGAGCGAACAATGCGGTCCCTCCCAGCTGAGGGCTACGGGAGATGCTGCTCGTCGGGAGACAGGCTGCTATGGCAACTTGAGGAGAATGGAGCCAGGCAGGCACTGCCGTCACCTTGAATCCGGCACCGTGCCTTCTGCGGCAGTGGCAGAGCGGACCTGGCACCTGGCTCTTCCCACTCCTGCAGCTGGGCACAGGTAGAGCTGCCCCTCGGTTACCCTCCTCGGCCTCCTAGCCTTGGATGCTCATTTGCTCCTCCTCCTCGATCGGAGGGAGCCCACGGCCCAGTCCCCTGAGAGCACCACCTCCGTTTGTTATTTGTCTGACTAGTTCTTCCTTGTGTGCATGGCTCCCGCTTACTTCTGAGATGGGGCTCTTCCTTGATTTCAGCTCATTAAAATCCGGCAGCTAATTAAAACCTGCTCTAACAGCGGCGGCAGCGGCTGCAAACTCTGGGACTCGTCCCCCCAGTTCTATGCGTAGGCATAAAGTTGCAGTGCTCGGTGAAGAAGACGGATGGCTGGAAGGGCTTAGACTCTGAGGCAGGGCTGCAGGCTCCAAATTGCTCCAGCCCTCCTCCACCAGCTGGGCCTCAGGGGTGTTGGATGCAGTCCTGAAATTCCCAAGGCCAAGGTGCGTGGAACCCAGCACAGCTCATCTGCACCACGGTTGGATAGGTGGGGAGGTTTCGATTTGCCCACTGTCCTAGGTCTGTTATAAGGTCAGGTTCCCTCCGATCTACTCCATGCAGAAGCTTCTGCAGGTCAGAGAAATGGCTCCCTATTATGGAGGTTACAGTGTAAATCGGGTTTGTAGATCCCCGAACTTTGTCCCTGAAGCCCCTGTGAGCACCACAGTCCAGCCTCACCACCCCCTCCTAGGA
Source organism: Alexandromys fortis (assembly GCF_014885135.2). Lineage (NCBI taxonomy): Eukaryota > Metazoa > Chordata > Mammalia > Rodentia > Cricetidae > Alexandromys > Alexandromys fortis. The sequence continues at coordinate 4,100,779 of NW_026068048.1, forward strand.
TAAACACAGAGAGTCTCCCTGAAGGCTGAAGGATTTCGGAAAACTCATGACTGCCGGCCATGGACCTGGTCAAAGAAGCAGCAGCCACAAGGTACACCACATGTACCGGTTCCGCCTAGTACTTCTCACCTGCTCAGGGAAATCCATACCATCAGGCAGAGAGCAGGAATTCTAAAGAGAGAGCAACCGAGTCCCTCCTTACCCCAACCCTGAAGCTCTGGGCTTCTGTTGTAGCCCACTGGGCTCCATGGAGCCATGGGTGCTGGGTGGGACGCTCCTTCCCACTCTCCATCTTTGCATTCCCAGGGCTGAGCACCGAGCCTGGCACCGGAGAAGTGATCAATAGCAGCAGCGCAAGCGGAATGTACACGAGTTAATAAATGGAAGTGTTGGGGGCCGTCAGGAGAGAGGCACACCACGAACCTGGAATTTTAAAAAGGTCATTTCAGGGAGCTATGGGTTTGTTTTGATTGGGTTCTGGGCTGGAATCAAGTCCAGCGAAGGCAGCAGAAAAGTCTGGAAGTTGAGGACGCCACCAGCGAACCCCGCGGAGTTGGTCACCTCAAAAAAAAAAAAACGCCCAAGGCTCACTGCCCATCAGGATATCACCTGGAATTCTTTCATCCATTCAAGATGGCACAACATGGGGCTTGAAGACATCGGGGTTTTCAAAGGTAAGTGTAGGACCTCTCTCTTGTCGTTATGCAAATGTACATGAAAACATTTACATAAAGAGACGTCATAAAATGGATGGCCTCCAACCCCTCTGTATTAGTTACTGTTCTCATTGTTATGACAAAGGACCTGACAGGAGCGATGTGGAGAAGGAAGGGTTTTGTCTCACAGTGGGAGGTGAGCAGGGAGAGCCATGAAGGAGGAGCGTGAAGCAGCTGGCTGCGGTACCTCGGCAGTCGGGTAGCCGAGAGCCACGGTGTCGATGCTCCGTCGGCTTCCCTCCCTTTTTGTTCAGTCCGGAACCATAGCCGAGGGACGGACGGTGCTGCCCACATTCAGGGTGGATTCTGTTGCCCTGCTCAGCTCAGCTTCTAAATTCCTTCTTTAGCGCCCCCAGAGGTGTGATTTCCTGCTGATGAAGCCAAACCACCGTACATCCCAACCGTAAGATAACGTTAGCAAACCTCTGGACAGACAGACGTACAGCTCATGTATGTCAATCAAATGTCTACAAAGGGGCTGGTGAGATGGCTTAGTGGGTGGAGACCCAAGCATGACTCCAGGAGTTTGAGCCCTAGGACCCATGCAGTCAAAGAAAAGGACGAACTCTTCAAAGTTGTCCTCTGACCTCCTTTACATGCTTGTGTGAGCATGTGAGCACACACAAAACACACATACAGGGCTGGAGAGATGGCTCAGAGGATCAGAGCATTGCCTGCTCTTTCAAAGGTCCTGAGTTCAATTCCCAGCAACCACATGGTGGCTCACAACCATCTGTGATAAGGTCTGGTGCCCTCTTCTGGCCTGCAGGCATACACACAGACAGAATATTGTATACATAGTAAATAAATATTTAAAAAAAACCACACATACAATTGAAAGCAATACAAGGGGATCTCTGAAGATGTATGTAAAGTGAGCTAGAACAGTCACAAAATACTGAATTATCAATTCAGGGAGAGCAGGTGAGACAGAGATTGCCTGGGTCCGGGAGGGGACAGCGGGTACAGAGCTCCAGTCTGGGAAGGCGAAAAGGTCGGGAGGGAGACAACGGCAATGGCTGCAAACCAGTGTGAATTTAGTTAACGCCACTGAGCTGCACACTTGAAAATGGCAACAATGGGACTGGAAGGATGGTTCAGCAGAGTGCATGCCGCTCCTGCAGAAGGCCCGGGTCCAAGCACTCATGTAGGAAGACTCACAACAGCCTGTGACCCCAGTTCCAGGGGATCTGACACTCTTCTCTGGACTCCCTGGGCACCAGGCGCACACGTGATGCACACACATACATGCAGACTATGGTAGCTTGAATAAGAACAGCGCCCCCCACCCAGGCTCTTATGTTTGAATGCTTAGTGCCCAGTTGGTGGAACTATTTGGGAAGGATTAGGAGGTGTGACCTTGTTGGAGGAGGTGTGTCACGGGGCATCTTTGAGACTTCAAAAGCACCAGGAAACCCCCAGCCCACTCTGTGTCCTACTTGCAGTTTGAGATGTGAGCTCCAAACTGTTCCTGCTGCCATAGTGGACTCTGACCCTCTGGAGTTGCCTTGTTCAGGTACTTCATGCCAGTGGTAGGAAAGTCATGAAGACAAGGGAAAACACATACACAGAAAATAAAGCTTTCAAAAAACGGTTAAAGCCGTCCATCTTATGGATGCGTGTTTTATATATTTATGTTTTTATTGAGCTCAGATAGGGAGTTCACGTTCTGGGCCTGGCTTCCCCTCCAGCCAGCTGTGAGACCCTCAAGATTCGCATTTCCTCATCTCACAATCTGCCGTCAGACAAACCCTCAACTGTGGATGAGTACCCAACTCCCAAGCAGCTCTGCGGGTGAGACAAATGTCTGGGAACACAGAAAGGCATCTTGTGACTTCCACGCCCACACTGCCACTTTCAGACGGATGAGCGGCCATCTGGAGAGAGTGTCCGTCACCCATGTCTGAGGCCTGTCCTTCACCATGAATCTCAGCCACTTCCATACAAAATCTTCTGGAAGGCTGCTAGGGTTGCGCCCTAGAGTTCGACATTACTAAAAAGCACTGTTGCAGAGGCAGCTGGGTCCCCGTGGACCAAGTAAGTCCTGCCAAGCTATCTGCCTTCACGACGGCTCTGTATTTGACACAGGTGTCCGTGAAAACCGCTGTAGTATCAAGCCGTGGTGTTAAGCCATGCACTATATTCTTGGATTCTGCAAAACCAGATTTTTCTACCAGAGGGCTCTCTGGCTGCCACGAGGCCACCTGGGTCTGCTGTGTACCAGCGGACCATTGTTTTATGCGTGCACTACATGGAGCCCAGCCAGGACTGTGCCCTGTTAACTAGAAATCTCTAGGACCTGGACAATGAGCCCGGGTCTCACACTGTAGCTCAGTCTGGTCTAGAACGTGCAATGGAATCCAGGATGGTTTGGGAGTTAAGATCTTCCTCCATCCCCCTCCCAAGTGCTGTGATTACAAACGTGCACGGCCACACGGTTCCTGATGGAAATCGCGTTAAGGCCGACATTTAAACCGGGCTAATGGTTTGGATCATAATGTAGCTACGGCCAGCTTTTTCATTTAAAAATCTTTAATTTTTAAAGAACTTTAAAGGGCAACCTGGGACTGCATTCGGTGATGAAGCGAACTCTATTTTGCAGTCTCGTCATGGATATCCTGGCGGTGATGCCATACCATCATACAACACAACTGTGTATAGTGCTAACGGGAGGAGAAACAGAGGAGGAACACGGGACTTGCGGAGGTTGTTCTGGGCAACTGCATGAATGAATAATATCCTAAAAATGTTTTTTTTTAAATTAAGAAATCATGAACTTAAAATTAAAAGTCCTTGGAGCCAGAGAGATGGCTCCATGGTTAAGAACACAGGCCACTCTTGCAGAGGACCTGGGTTCGATTCTTAGCGCCTACATGGTGGCTCACAAGCATCAGTCACTGCAGTTCTAGAGGATCCAATGCCCTCTTCTGGCCTCTGTGGGCACTGTAAGTGCCTCCACATGTGCAGGCAAACACTCATGCACATAAAATAAATCCTAAAAATTTCTGGCCTTTCAGTTCATGCCTAGTGGAAATGAACTGTAACACTGCGCCCATAAATAACAGAAAGCTCTTGTCACGGGCCAGCGTCAGCCCTCATTGTGTATATGAAACAGCTTAAAGTTAGGAGACTATTCCTTTAATAGGAAAATTTGATGTGTTAGCAGCTACCGGCCGATCTCTGTGCGTTTTTCAATTGCAAATTGCGCTTTAAAAATGCAAACAATTATTAATATTGATTTGGACTAAAACAATATTGAATTTCAATATAGCTCCAACTCCTTTATGAATTACCCCGTGGACACATGGCAATTATGACAGAAGAGCATCGGCACGCTCAATCTCTTTTCAGTGAGGATCCTTGAGAAGGGCTGAAGGGATGCACGGATAGTGAACTGCACAGGTATGAGACTAGCACCAGCGTCCTTGGCTATAATCACACATTTCCTCCCCAGCACAGGCCTCTGAGTGAGCCCAGAGCTACTAGTCTCACTGGACGTTTCCCCAGCCCATCTTACAAAGCACAGGTTAGGAACAAATGCTCGAATCCCAGAATAGACTTGCATGGTTTTTTAGAGGAAGGAAAGAAAACGGAACAGATATTTATCTTGCTTTGGTAATGTTTCAGAGACTACTCAGGACACTATAGAAGTAGCCCACTTAGCTTGCTTCACAATCACTTCTTGAAGTGAAAATCATTACCCTTATTTGTCACAGGTCTGGTTCTCTGTGAGAAGAAGCTGAGACACCATTCAGAGGTGTAAGTGTTTATTAAGGACCAACACCTGTGAAGGGAAGAGGCCGGAAACTGAAGTGGGCAGGACACCTTTGCAGCAGGCACAGCTTGCAGGAGCACCCTGCAGCAGATACAGCCTGTGGGTGCACCCTGCAGTGGGTCCAGCCTGTGGGAGCACCCTGCAGCAGGCACAGCTTGCAGGAGCACCCTGCAGTAGACACAGCCTGTGGGAGCACCCTGCAGTGGGTCCAGCCTGTGGGAGCACCCTGCAGTGGGCCCAGCCTGTGGGAGCACCCTGCAGCAGGCACAGTTTGTGGATGCATCCTGCAATACCAGGCAGCAATGGCTGACTTTTCTACATCCAGCATTCTCTGTGACTGGGTGTGGGTCACCCAGGGAAGGGTGTGTCCTCAGGTGAGGCAGCCCGCTGCAGCTGAAGCAGATCCCGAAGGAACTGGCAGCTGAGTCCGGGTGTTGACTGCTTGTCCAGTGTGAGGTCAGCGAGCCCTCCTTGGAAAGATAGGTGTACATCTCTCAGTCTGCCTCTCTATTTCCCAGTGGACAAAACAAAGGCTCAGGGAGACCAAACATGTCAAGGTTACACCATAAATTACAGCCATCCCAGATCCGTCTGATTCTAAACCTGTCTCACTCCCTGCCAGCCCCAGTTTTTCTCCAACAAAGCTTACATCACAGACTGTCCTGACCTTCAGCCAAGGAGACAGGAAGGTTTGGAAGCCTCCAGAGGAAAATGCAGAAAGTTTGGCTGTGTAAGCAAATACACTCCCCTCACTAACATCTGTGCTACATGTACGCATGCGTCCTCCCCCTCCCCTCATTGCTTTGCTAATAGAAGGGGAAGACATGGGTTATTCCGGTGAAGCGCTCCCTGACTTACAGCTTAGAGACCATTTTTTCCTAGTAGATCCACTGGGTCTTGCCAAGAGCAGCCAAGAATGCGCAGCGCTGCACGGCCAACCTCCTTTTACTTTTAGCAAGCACTAAGCCATTCACATTTCCCAGCTGCTCTGACATCCACAGCAGGGAAAATTACAGGGAAGGGGAAAAATTGCATATTTACTTCTCCAAATTGAACGTTGGGGTATGATATGGGCAGGAAGGAGCGTGTGTGTACAACTGGAGCGCCCTGGCCCCTGACAGGGCGCGGCTGCCTCCAAGCTGCCAAAGGCAATCCAGAGGCTCTGGGGGAGGAGAGACGGGCTGGGAGGCTTGGCTTCCTCTTAGGGAATCCCCCTCCCTGTGGCTGGCACAGGACAGCCTCCATGGACTTGCTTTTAGGCACTCGGCCGCCAGCAATGACTGGGAGATAGTGGTGGGTGCTTGGGCACTGTGTGGTGAGCAGAGCATCCTTCTGGAGGAGGAGAGGGCGATGGTACTCACACGCTAGAGCAACGGGTTCTTTCTGCTAAAGTCATGTGGCTGAGGCAAGTAGATGCAGCAGGCAGATGCAGAACGATTGCCCCTTTCTTAATTCTTTTTTAAAGATTTGTTTTTCAGTAAGTTTTAGTGTGTGTGTGTGTGTGTGTGTGTGTGTGTGTGTACATGTGCATGTGAGGTACAGGTGCCTAAGAAAACCAGAAAGGTCAAACCCCCTGGAACTGGAGTTAAAAGTAGTTTAGAGCCCCCTAATTTGGATGTTGAGGATCAAACTCAGGACCACTGTGAGTTACGGGCTCTTAACCCCTACCGTCTCTCCAGCTCAACCGTTCCTTTCCTGACTAGTCACGAGTTACTCTTCTCAGCACCGCCACCAAGTGCTGGCAGGAACAACTCAAAGGATATGGCTTTTATTTGGCTCATGGGTGGATGGATTTCAGACCATTGTGGTGCGGAAGGTATACATGAACAAAGCAGCTCCCATCGTGGCGGGAGGCAGAGAGAGGGAATGGCGATCCTCTTGATCAAGGTTCTCTCTTGACCTCTTTCTTCTAGGACTTGCAACCCAGGTGACGGTGCTGCCTACATTCAGGAGAGACCTTCCTGTGAGTTATCCTCTCTGGGATCATCCTCACAGCCACAGCCACAGCCGAGCCTCCCCTATCTCCTAGGTCATTCTAAATCCAGTCAGGCCAAAGGGGGACTGAGCAGCACACTCCCCATTATGGAGCTAACCGCTGAGCAGGCTGGTCTCCTACAGTCTAAGGTCTCTAGGCAGCAGAGAGAAACAGTCAAGTGTCCTGGCCCCCTCCTTCTGTCCCATGAGTAGGACAGCATGAAGGAGTCTGGGTTTCAGTGGCCTGGAAGTTCTAATGCATGAGTCAGGGGCCCAACTCCTCATGAGGTTCTGCCCCATATCTTTGTCTTACCAACACGTCTGTTCTGAGTCTCCTCTGTTTCATTGATTTCTTGATGGTCCCTTCTTTCCCCCTACAGGATTTCTGGAAAGCCAGAATTTACATCCCCTCCCTTCTACCACACTAAGCTGCAGACCAAGCCCTCTGAGCATCTTTTCCTGTCTGTTGGTGCTAAGCCGGTTCAGCACCCGGGGTCCTGGACAGCTCCCAATCTCCAAACAACTGTACTGTTTTCAGTCACTAAGACCCTGTTAAAAAAGCACTCAAGGCTCAGAATTGCCCAGTTCTGCTGCAGAACACTAGTTGAAGATGTGTTATATTTGTTTATGCTGTGGAACATTTGTTTAATGATGCAAAGACGTGTTGCATTCTTTTCTGTTGCATTTGTTTAACTCTGTGAAGCTGTGTTATTCTGCCTGTTTAAAATACCTGATTGGTCTCACAAAGAGCTGTATGGACAATAACTAGGCAGGAGAGAAAAATAGACAGGGTTGTCAGGCAGAGAAAACAAATAGGAGAAATATGAGGAAGAACTAGAAGAGGGAGGAACAAAAAAAGGAGGAGAGGAGGACACCAGGGGCCAGCCACACAGCCATACAACCAATCACAGAGTAAGAAAGGAAGAAAGACATAGAGAAGAAATAAAGGGAAAAAGTCCAGAGACAAAACATAGAAGAAGAGAAATGGGATAATGTAAGTTAGAAAAACTGGCTAGAAACAAGCCACGCTAAACCGGGCATTCATAAGTAAGAATAAGTTTGCATGTATTGATTTGGGAGCTGGGTGGTGGGCCCCCAAAGGAAATAAAACACCTACACAACTCCTCACATCCATACATCTCAATGTGACCCATGAACTTGGAAGAGCATCTCTGGTAACACCCAAGCTCCACCCTCCTCCTTCATCATTCCCAAATGATGCCTATGGAAGCCTGCTATTCTTTACTGTGTCCTAAGTCCCCAGGTCATTTCTCCAACACAGGAACCAGGAGAGAGCAAAGTGTTCCAAGTGTCAGACGTTCAGCACAGTGTTTTTCATTGGGTGGCAACACCATGTCGTATTTCCTGTGCAGTAAGGAGGTCCCTCATGGACCCCATCCCACAGGGTTACTTATGGAGATTCCTGCTGTGATGGGCTGACGTCCTCGGGTGAAGGACCCAGTCCTCTCTCCACAGTGCATGTACCTCACAGATCGTCCCCCTCTCTTTTTTAAAACAATGTACATGTATTGAATGTCTTGACTACATAGATGTATGAGAACCGTAGGTATACCTGCTGCCTGTGGAAGTCAGAAACAGGGGTTAGATTCCCTGGAACTGGAGTTATAGATGGTTGTGAACCACCATGTGGATGATACAATCTAACCTGAGTCCTCTGCAAGAGCAACAAGTGCTCTTAACTGCTGAGCCTCCTCTCCAGTCCCATGGTTCCATTCTTTGGGATGGCTTGGCTGACTGTGTTTATGTTAAACAACATGCAGAGATGTCTGGTTTCTTTCTTACTATTTAAAATCCTACATAGTCACACTACTCAACCTCAATGACGCAAGAACAGAAAACCTTGATACTCCCACGACATGGTGGTGCTCCAAGGCATTTGGGTCAAATGGAGTGGGTCACAGCTATAGAAAACCATTAGCCAACGGGTACCATCTCAAAGTGGAACGGCATCCTCAAGGCCCCACCCTTGTGCCTGTAAAGGTCTCTGTCAGCTGAACACAGTGGTGTTTATTAAGCCCCAACTTTTATAGGGTCCTGAAGAGAATGAGGAAGATAGGCAGAAACAAGCATCTTATAAAGGGACCCAAAGTGCCCAATCATTGGTCTTTAGTGAGTCCCTGTCAGAAGCAGCTCATTTCCAGTAATAAATATGCATCCCTTTGTATAATGAAAGTTGTTCTTCGAGTGACATAGCCAATGCCCCCCCAGGAGCAGACTCCAACCCTCAGATCTGCCAATCTGAAGGCCTGGATTTCTACCATCAAGTCTTCCAATTCTCAAATTGGCAAGCAATGCAGTTTTACAAAACTACTCAACAGGCTAAGGGTGCACCTTGGTGATAGTGGGATCCCAGGTTCAAGCACCAGGGGGTGAGGGGAGGAATGGAAGGACTAGGTACTGTAGCACATGCACTTAAACCCAGCACTCAGAGGAAGAGGCAGGTGGAGCTCTGTGAGTTCAAGGCCAACCTGGCCTACATAGTGAGGCCTTGACTCAAGAAAAAAAAAACCATAAAGGCCCTATGTCTAAAGCCACTCAGCCCTGGGGTCCACTCCGTCGTGAAAAGCACAGCCTCGGGTGTAAGGAGGCACAAGTGATGCCTAATGTTGCAGAGACTCACATAAAATCAGCTGAGCAGAGGAAAGACTCGAGTCGTTGGTGTGCCAAACTGCAATGGTCTCCCTGGTTAGGAGCTGGCTCTGCTACTCTGGAACCTGATGGCTCCCATGCAGAAACGTGGGCTTCCAGGATGAGGCTTCTGCTTCTGTCTGGAGGATGGTCAGTGTGGTGAGGCAGGGCAGGATATGTGGTATGCCACCCCCAGCCCCATCCTCTCCTTCTCTGCCCCATTGATGCTATACACACACATACACCACCACCACCACCACCACCACCACCACCACCACCACCACCACCACTTTACAGTTTGGATGATGTTCTTCTCCAATTTATAGTCTCACATCCTAACCCCGGCACTCAGAATGTGACTTTATCTGGGATTAGGATTATTGCAGACTAATCAATGAGGCCATGATAAAATAGCAGGTGCCCTGGCCCTAAAAGATGGCCCACATAGTGAGTTCATGGCCAACCAAAGCTACATAGTGAGAGCTTTCTCTAAAGAAAGAAAGGACTAGTGTGTCCTTAGAGAAGGGGACCAACAGACACAGACTCATGCCCTAGGAAACCCTTTATCCATGTGAGGTTGAGGATGTGAACATGTCTGTGACTTGCACATGTGAAAATACGGCTCCACGGCTCTGTCTGTGTACTGTGTGCTAATGAGCATGTGCCAAGTGCACACATGTATGTTTCCAAACTCCTCATTCTGTTGTCAGCTACCACTAGCTAGGACAGTCCAGCTGCGACCAGGCCACCTCCTGCTCTGGACCCCCAGGGGGAATGATCCCCAAGTAATGCATGCCCCTGTTCCTTCCATTCTTCACAGGGGTGGGAGAATCAGCTCTCTCCTGGCAGAGGCCAGCAAAGCTCTGTCTCATCTCTGGGCCTGGAGGAAGGACAGTAGGAGGGTGGCCTGGGCTGGCAGGGTGGGGGGAGTTAGGAGCGGCAGCCTAGCAGGGGCCATCTGCCATCTGTGATACTGCTCTGTTGTCCTCTCCGTCCCCTCTCCGCCTCGGGGTGCATCGCTCCGGTGACCCCTGGGAACTGGAAGCTAATTTTCCACCATCATTAGTGATGGGAAGACCTCAGGTTCTGCCTTTAATTAAAGTCAAACGTGGGGCTTAGGAGAAGCGCCGCACGCAGACGTCCCTGTCTCGCTTGTAAAAGCCATATGCAAATAATTAAGCAAGGCATGGAAGCCATAATTAAAAATTTCACAAACCCCTCATTAGCTGAGCAGGCTGCACGGAGAAGCTGGACTGAGGGCCTCCCCCACACCCGTGGCAGTTCCTGCAGATGGTTAATTGGGGTGGGGGAGGGAGTGGCGGGCCACACCTAGGGGACAATGCACCTGCAATGTGCCTGCAGGGCTCCTAGGACATTTCCTAGGACAAAGCAGACAGACAGCTTGGTCCCTCTGTCTCTCAGGATATAACAGGGGCCCCAGTCCCAAATTTCACCGCCTAGCCTGGATGCAGTCCCGACATGTATACGACTCACTGGCAGAATGGGAAAGAAAGGTCCCATTGGAGACTAAAGACCCCCTCCATCTGGACAAGGCTGAAGCCCTCATTCTTCCCGATTTCCTAGAGTCTTTCAATCTCTTCCATGCAAGCATACTCTCTGGACCTTGTAGCCACTGTGTTGTGATCCACATCAACACAAAGGCCTTGGGCGGGGTACCCAAAACCCAGGGAGCGCTCACCCAGTCCTGGCTTTGATCAGCATCTCTGGTAATGGGGAGGATGGGGTGCCAGGAGGATGTGTCTGACATTACTATTCCAGGCTCCATTTGGTTTCTCTCCCCCCAATCACACCGGGGGACCCTGGCTCAAGCTCTCAGCATCCACAGACACCTGGGTCACCTCATGATGGGGATTGATCTTGCCAGGCGAGTCACCACAGGCCTAATCTTTACTTGCTCATTGACATTTCCAAATGAATATTCACTTGTCCCAATTGTGGCCACTTGTTTTCTGTCTCCTCTGATCAATGGTATTCCTCGGAAGGCACCGTGCTCACTGGAGACATTGATTGATGGTCAGGAAGCTGCCCGGAATACAACAGGACCAGATGCGGTCTCCCATCTAAGAGACTATGATGCTGGCTTGCTTGTATTGCCCACAGGCTGTCCTGTCCTGGAGTGGACCAAGGCTTCCACACAGCCCACAGTCAAGAGTCACTCCTCTTGCCGGAAGTGAGTGCAATGATCCCAGAAAGCAGACCTGCAGGTCTTCGTACGTAGCCCAGTCTGAACTCACTGTGTAGCCCAGGCTGGCCTTGAACTCACTGTGTAGCCCAGGCTAACCTTGAACTCACTGTGCAGCCCAACTTGAAATGAGGACCCATCTGCCTCAGCTTCCCAGATGCTGAGATTCCGGGTCCACATATCACTCTCAGCTCCAGAGGCAGATCTTAGGTGCTTTAGGACCTCAGAACTGAGAGTGTCCTGCTTGGCCACCTCTTGACCTTGAAGCTCTCTCTATCTTTATCCACATTTCTGGACTAAGCCTTTTATAATTCAGACATTGCTTTCCTGGTGGCTCAAAAAAAAGTCATTTTTCTTTCTCTTCTTTCACATAGAGAGGATGCAGGCCATTCAGCCAAAGGTGACCAGACATCGTGCCAGGAGTCTCAGAAACATCCAGAGCTAGGTGGTGAGCCAAGCTGTAAATCCCAGCACTTGGAAGGCTGAGGCAGAAAAATTATGAGTTCAAGGTAAGCCTAGACTATATAGCAAGACCCTGTCTCAGAAGAGAAAAATAAAACAGTAATTGTCTTAGTCACTGTTCTAGTGCTGTGACGAGCTACCATGACTTAGGTAACTTCTGAAAGGAAACTTTTAACTGGGGGCTTATAGTTTCCGAGAGTTACTCCATGACCATCAGGGCAGGGAGCGTGGCAGCGGGCAGGCTGGCCTGGTCCTGGAGCAGTAGCTAAGGACCCACATCTGATCCACAGGGAGCGGGCAGAGAACAAGACTGGGCCTGGAGTGTGCTTTGAAAGCCCTAGTAACACACCTCCTCCAGCAAGGCCACACCGCCTAATCCTTCCTAAACAATTCACCAACTGGAAAGCAAACATTCCAATATAAGAGTTTATGGGGGCCATTCTCATTCAAACCACAGCACTAGTCAAGCCTGGAGCAGTGGTAGACGGCCATGTGTTGTGTGTTTCCTTCTCCTGCACCACTGCAAGAAAAACCCTTAGAGCCAGTTTGCAGCCCTCTTCTTCGTTTCTCTTGTCCTTCATTTACAAAGCTCCCCTGCAGGTCAGATGCCAGCCTCCTCTTCCTGCCCCATGCATCTTCTGCATCACAAAACCACCCGACTGTAGGCCGAGCACCCCTAACGTCCATGTTCAAAACACTTCAGAAACCTAAAACTTCCCTGGTGCTGCTGCTGTGATCCACAGATAGGAAACTCCACCCTTGGAAACATGATTTTTCCGTACAAAATATCAATATTGTATAAAATCACCTTCAGGCTTCAGGCATCACATGCATAGGAAGCACCCACGAATTTTGTGCTTAGACTTGGGTCTCATCATTTAAGATACCGTATCATTATATACACAAACGTTCCCAAACCTGAACAGTGCAGGAACACAGGAGGGCTCTGGACTCAAGCAGTTTGTATGAGGAAGGATCCACTTGGGGTGCACGTTTGAGTGGAGAAATGGACCATCCTATTTATACAAACCACACACACATTACAAATTCTCTTTCTCTCTGTCTCTGTCTCTGTCTCTGTCTCTGTTTCTCTCTCTCTCTCTCTCTCTCTCTCTCTCTCTGTGAGACAGAGAGAGAGAGAGAGAGAGAGAGAGAGAGAGAGAGAGAGAGAAAGAACATGCAGGCTACCTTCATGCCATTTAGCCACACCCTCAGCCCCTCACTGTTGTATTCTGGGCAAGTGCTCTACCACTTAGCCACACTGCCAGCCTCTCTGACTCGGTTTAATTTTAAAAATTCTTTATGTGCACACACAAAGAGTAGTGATTTGGGTTTCCCTTGAATCTCACCTATTGCTGCCCCCATTTTCCCCTTAGAGGTAACTCATCCATGTAAATATTTAATAAGCATATATTGCAGGCCTGGAACTATTCTAGACAACTGATACCCATTAGTCAACAGAACAAAGAACAGAATTATATAATGAACATAGTAAATTATATGGAACATTGGAAGGTGCTCAATACAATGAAGGCAGAAGAAAAGCAAAACGAGTTAGGGGAAGGAACCATGGAGCGCTTGAGCCTGGAAATTGGTCTCGGCCCCTCAGTATCAGTACATGGAAGATGTCTTCACAGGGAAGGTGCTTTGGAGCCACGGAGACATACGGGGCGGTTTGTGCAAATGCCCCAGAGTGAGGATTTTTCTTAAGTGTGTCTGAAGAAAGATGTACACCCAGAAGGAAGAAAGGAGGTGAGATCAGAGAGGTGGCTTGATTTGATTGGGACTCAGCAGAGCCCTCCTAGGCTGCAGAGAACAATGGCAGAGACAAGGAAGAAGCCACTGTTAGGAGCCAGGTGAGAGGTCATAACCCTGGTGTGGTGATCTACGACTGCTCTTGTTCAGGAGAACTGGTGCTTTAGAAGCCGGCTGTGTTTAGTTGGTGATGGTCGCAAACATTGTTAATGTGAGGGACAGCCATGATAATCGGTCACCCAAAGGAAGTTCTTTACTTCCAACCATTATCACCTGGGACTCTGGCCTTCGATAAATTTAAATAAGAGGCCTGAGTCTCAGTAGTTTACCCTGAAGCAATGTAGCAGAAAAGAACCACAAGCTGAGATAGGGCACACCTATCTGCCCCACCCAAGGGCAGACCATTCAAAGGAAATGCCTGACATTCCAACCCTGTAGACCTGTTCACCTGCCAGAGCACCTCACCAGGACACCCTAGACAAATGTCAGTCAATCAGGGGTCCTGAACCTCAGAGACCCCTCACCCCCACCTTTACTACTATAAAAAAACCAATTCTAATTGAACTCAGGGCTCTCCAGTTAGTCTAATACGTTGGACATGCGGAGAGATAGAGTTTGCATACTTGATTAAAATAAAGGCTCTTTGCTTTTACATATGGGACTTCTTGTTGGCTTTTGTGAGGACCCCACGGATCTGGGCATAACAGTTAACTCTGGTCTGTGATATAGATGAAGGTCATGGGTATTGTGGATCCTAGAAACAATCTGTTCTTGTCTCTCGGCCCTGGCCCTTACTACCTGTGTCCAATGGGGATACTTAGGAGCCAAGGAGGCGCCTGTGTCCAGAGCCAGACCAGAGCTACGGGACATGCAGCGAAGACACGGAGGACGGCCCTGAACAGCCAGCTGCCTGCATCGTACTCTGGCTTCCCTTCTGCGACAGTCAGTCTCGATGGAGAAGCATCAAGAAGACTGGTCGTGCACACTTTGGGAGTGTCCATGAAGGCGTTTCCAGAGAGGAACAGCTAAGGATGGGGGGGGGCGCCATCTCGCTGACTGGGTCCCTGGAGAGGGGAAGGAGGAGGCTAAGGAGAATTCAGGCCTGCTCTCAGCCACGCCCACTACACCATGGCCATCTGAAACTCTACAAGCTGGCATAGATCCATCCTCAGGTAATTGCCAGAACAATGAAAAGCTTAGGCAACCGCTTGCTGGCTGAGCCACCGGGGGCAAGTTACTTAACCTCTCTGTGCTTCGTTTTTTTTTTTTTTTTTTCCAATTTAAAATGAGGCTACCATACTAGGTCAACATAAGCACTAAATGGGCAATCAGGGTAGATTTTGTTGAAACGGTACCTGGCACTTAAGGAAGCCTCATTCAAGTTAGCAGCTAGTTTGGAAAGATGGACGAAACCCCTCCTGCCCGCCCGTGCTCCTCTCTGAGGCAAGTCCATCATCCTACAGCTGGCAAGATCTGAATGCCTGCAAGAAATGAGAGCTGTAGAAGCTTCCAACAAGGTCCCCGGGAAGCATCTCCCGAGCACAGAGAAATGTGTGTTCCTGGAAAGGGCTTCCAGGAAACAGCCTGTGAGCACTTTATCAAGAAGGGAGAGAGTGAAGCCGCTTTCTTGGCCGGATATCTGCAGCCAGTGCTGGCCTTGGGCTACCTCCACTGGCTGGTGTCCCGAAGAGCAGCAGGGATGGTATTCATCTGTACAGTTTGTGTTCGGAGTGCTCTCTGAACCGTGGCTGCTGGAGATGCCAAGCTCCGTGCAGAACATCTATTTGCAGGGTGTGAGGTGGTTGGGTCTCTTCCCTGATAGCTAAGCGTAAGCTATCACACCTCTGATGGCTTCAAATCGACTCAGAAGGATCCAGTGGACAAATTAGATTTCAACACACAGACTGGCATGGCTCTGAAACCCCGATTCTCCCGGCTCACAAGGGTCCGTCTACACGGGCGTGTGCCACCACGCCCAGTGGACCATTAGAGGCGACCCACGGTAAATTCCACGGGATCGTGGAAACAGGGTGGCGTTTAATGTCCTGTTGAGTTGGGTTTAGTTGCCTGGTGGAGTGTTTCTCCCCCTCTTTTTACATAATTAATTACTTTGCTTGTAAGGTTGAAGTCTCCCAAAAATTCTGGCAAAATGCTAAAAGTTGATGCTTGGCAGAGAATGATAGAGTGTGTTTTCAAAATATTTGTAGGTTTTCTTCTGCACACACACACACACAAAACACACACACAAACACACACACACACACACACACACACACACACACACACACACCAGCCTTGTCTGGAACTTGGCATTGTTGCAATACCCATAATGGAAACCTGATATTGTTTTCCAATCCAACTTGAAGAAATTTGACTCCAGTTTATACACAAAAAGGGAATCTCTAAGACCTAAGAAAACAAAAACTTTTCTTCTGTTAAAGATTTGATTTTGTTGGGCAGTGGTGGCACACGGTTTCAATGTAAGCACTCCAGAGGCAGAGGTGTGGGAGCATTCCCACTGCGCTACCCCTAGCCTGCTCCAGAGTACCAACACCTAGCCCTAATCCATCCATTGCTTTGCAGACCTTGCCTGAGTTTCCCAAGGATACAAAGCCTATGCAAAACTTGGTTGGAGGGAAACCCAAAAACCTTGACACTCCCTTTGTGGAGAATTTTCACTTGGCATTGAACCTTTGGAAGCTTAGACAGGTTGTTTTGAGGATATGGAAATCAACTGACTAAGGTGTTGTAAACTGGAGGACAAGAAAGCCTTGGGCAAAGGGAAATTGGTTCAGTCCTTAGGATGGATCCACTGAGAAAGGC
Organism: Alexandromys fortis; assembly: GCF_014885135.2. Classification (NCBI taxonomy): domain Eukaryota; kingdom Metazoa; phylum Chordata; class Mammalia; order Rodentia; family Cricetidae; genus Alexandromys; species Alexandromys fortis. The sequence continues at coordinate 4,117,136 of NW_026068048.1, forward strand.
TAAATTCATTCTCCGCCCCCTCACCCCCACCCCAGAGAGGGTTTCTCTGTGGAATAGCCCTGGCTGTCCTGAAACTCACTCTGTAGACCAGGTTGGCCTCTAACTCACAGAGAACTGCCTGCCTCTGCCTCCTGAGTGCTGGGATTTAAGGCATGCG
>NW_026068048.1:4119477-4131313 GCF_014885135.2 Alexandromys fortis
TGGCTAGCTTATGCCCGAAATAACAACACACAAACTGTATTCATTTAAGAACTGCTTGGCCCATGAACTCTAGCCCTTACAGGCTAATTCTCGCACCTGGACTAGCCCATTTCTAATGATGTGTGTAAGCACCCCAAGGTGCGCTTACCGGGAAGATTCCAGCCTAAGTCCATCGTGGGTTACAGCTGCCTGGGAGAGCAGAGCATGGCAGCTGTCCGGTCCCTCTGGAAGCAGAGTCTGACCTCACTTCCTCTTCCGCCCAGAATTCTATCCTGTTTATTCCGCCCACCTATCTTTTAACCTATCAGGGCCAGCGGTTTCTTTATTGCTCAGCCAATGAAATCAACAGATTGATATGACACTCCCACATCATCCTCAGACAGAATGGGGTATCCTTTCTCTACAAGTCCTCAGACTAAAGAGCTCCTGTCTTCTCCCGCCTTATATTCCTCTCTCCGCCCAGCCATATCACTTCCTGTCTCCACCTCCCTAGTGCTGGGATTAAAGGTGTGAGCCACCACAGCTTGGCTTTGTTTCTCTTTTGGACTGTTTCGATCTAGTGTAGCCCAGGGTGGCCTTGAACTCACAGAGATCCAACAGCCTCCTTCTCCTGAGTGCTGGGATTAAAGGTGTGTGCCACCACTGCCTGGCCTCTATGACTATCTGATGTGGCTAGCTTTGCACTCTGATCTTCAGGCATGCTATCTTTGTTAAAACACAAACAAAATATAATCACATGTAATAACAGTAATAATAATAATAATCTTGAAGTCCGCTGGGCTATCTTTTCTATTTTCTTGTAAAGTCAAGGATTTGGAAGTTCCTGGTGTGGGTTTCATGGGATTCCCCTCTCCCCGAAGGTGAGGATCTGTGTCTCTAAGGGTTGCAAGGACTTTGTCCTGCCCTTCTAAAGAGGAGCCTCCCGCATTGTCTTCAGGTACTCTCAAAAGGGACAAAGAATCAAAAGACAAGAGAGCTGATGCTCATGTGTGATTTGAAGATACCACTGAAGACATCAGTGGTGAGCCAGAGGGGCCTGCGGCAGGCCATGTGTTTATCTATATTGGGTTCCAAACAGCTGAATGCACCTGCGAGTTGGTGGGTTTGTCTGGCATGCCGTCATCAGTGTGTGCATGGCTGCTTGTGCAGCCTCAGGGGCCCTTGGCATTCTCAATTGTAACCTCAGACCACCTTAAGATCATGGACGGGATCCACCGGAGGTGTCACACAAACAAGTTTCCCAAACTTGTCCTCTGCTGTCAAACCAAAGCACCAAACTTTTCCTCAAAGCACGTCTTCATGTAGAAGAAGACACCGTTGTGACACGGGGCACGGACCATGACATATACGGCAACATGGATGCACGGTGACAGCTGTAACATGAGCAGCACAGGCAAAGCCTCCGGATCCCCACATCAGAGTCTTACACACATGCGAGCTGGTGAGAGGCTTTGTCCTACCATCATTTCCCTACAAAAATTATAATTTTATATGCTGAATCCCTGCAACAAAATCCCCGACGCTTATAGAATTTCTTCCTCAGCTACTCCCCATTCCCCAGTAATCCTGATACACTGTCCCATGGGGGTCCTCTGATCTGGCCCTCATCTCTTCCATTTCCCCACAAGACTGTGCAACACCCCACACGAATTATGGTGCGATAACTCAGCTTGATTTTCCAAAGTCTACTTACACCAAAGCTTTCCTTCCAGCCTCGCAAAGCCCCTTACCTTGCCTCCTCCTGTTTCAGGCAACGGTGGACCAAACCCCAACATCCAGCATGAGCCGTGAAGGTCAAGGTAGGCCCCCACAAAAGGAAGGCAAGGTTTGGAGCAGCATGCGCAGCATGGAAAATCCAGGATTCCCAAGCGGAAGCCTCTGTCCCCTGGCAACAATCACCACAATGCAGTCTAGTTAATTCTCTTCCACACCATCGAGGCATGTGCGGCGGCTTTTGCAAAGGCAGTGTCAGAAGAGGCAAAGTCACGGGGATGAGGGGACCTTAGGGTTCTTGAAGACACACACGCGTGCAAGCGCGCGCGCGCGCGCGCACACACACACACACACACACACACGGCTTACTCTTTGACATATATAAAGTAAGGTCGCGGTGTCGTTCTCATCCATCCCCCAGCAGACCCTGTTGTTTTAGGATATGAAGTGATGCTAAAAATGGCCAACATCTCGCGCCTGACACAGGGGCATAAATCAGCCCAACTTCGGTGCTTTCGTTGTGGTATCGATTTCTTTCTGAGAATGGAGGCAGATGGCTCCGGCATGGCATCATCTACTATCCCACCCCCACCCCACTTGATTTATAGATCTCTTTGTACATTACCTGAACACAAATGAGCCTAGCATCATTCCTTGCACACTTGTCAAATTAAGGTAAGATATTCTTGTTGACCTTTAAACCTTAAAAAAAAAAATAAATTAATTAAAAAATAAACCAACGTGTCGGAGACATTTTGCAGTGAGAACTATAAATGAGCCGGGCTCTTGGATGCCAATTAAGAGGATGTAATTATGAAGGGGATTGTCGTGTGTGCTGCGGGTAATGATTTAATTTTAGCTTTAATGCGTTCACTCAATGGAGGAAAAGAAAATAAGCTGGTTACAAATCATCTCGCGAAAGAGCCGAGAACAACTTGGCACCATTTGTTCCTTAATTTACCAAAACGGGAAGGAGCTGGGGGTGCTTGGCACCGGAGCCTTCCAGAAGGAAAGAACACTTTGGAAAAGGTGCAGAAAGTAGACGCACTGGCAGGAACCAAAATAGAGACAAGGTGGCCGTTTGTTGCGATGTTACCAAACACAGCCGGAGCCAGCCCGTTCTTGTGGGGCTGGGCGAGGGTGTGAATTGGATCCGATTTCCTGCCGGGGAGGAATCTTGCTCAGGGGAGGCATTAAGCCTTTCTCCTCTGCTGCTCTTCCCAGCATCCTTTCTATAACCGTCAGCCTTGGATCCAGGAAAGGAGTCTCTAGGTATTAGGGTTCGAGTGGAGAACGTCCCCCAGACCCTCGAGTGTTGGAACCGTTTCCAGCTGGTGGCAACTGTTCTAGAGGTAGGAGCTTTGGACACAGGGTCACAGTGCTTCTAAGTAAGTAGCCAAGCCAGAGCTCTTTTCTCCCGGCAGACACAATGTAAACAACAGCCTCCCAGGGCTGCTAGTCCAGCTGTGAGCATGCTCCCCAACACAATGTACCACATCCTCGCTCACCATGAACTTGAAACAAACCCTTCCTCCTTCGAGTTGCTTCTCCAAGGTGTGTTTTTATTTGTTCGTTTGTTTATCATGAACAAGAAAAGTATTAAAGCACTGGGAGGTGACAGGTGACATCTTCTTGGGGCAGACCATTGGTCTGCAGGGGAACAAAGGCACCCTCTCTTCCCACCTCCATCCACAAACACCATTATTCAAGACCAGATGATGCTTGCTGTACCGATCTGTGCCGGTCTCGGTGTGCCCAAACACAGGTGCACACTGCCCACCCCACAGCCAAGAACACCTAAGATCTGGCCTATCAGGCTGGCTCTTGGCGGCTTCCGTGAGAATTTGCATAAGAATATCACATAACAACCAACTTCTAATTAAGTCTGTCTTTAAACCTCACCAAGTGTGGAGCCCTCACTTTCTCCCTCCGTCTTGACTGATAACTTCCTTTCCTCACCTCGGCCCATGACCCCTGCTGTGCACAGCTTGCAGCTTTCCCCCCTCAAACCCCCCCACTTTCTAGAGATTCCTCTTCTCTCTGCTGAGGTGACCCTGCTTTTCCCCATCCCCTTTCTCCTAGGCAGACAGGATTGTGTCTGGGACAACGGGGTTAGATGCTGGAGTCCTCTGTGTTGGCTCACTGTTAAGGGTTCAAATATGAAACATCTCCACCAGGCTCATGTTTTGAAAGCCGGTCCCCTTGTGGGAGGTTGCAGAACCTTGCAAGATGGGTACTACCTGGAGGAAGTAGGTCCTTGGGGACACATTATTGCTGGCCACTCTTGGCACCCCGAGCCACATAATGTCAACTGAGTTGCTCTGCCAGGCTTTCCTGTCGTGACAGACTGAACTCTGAATTGCGAACCTGAACAAAATCTCTCCTGCAAATCGTCTCCTCCGTCGAGAGTTTTGGTCACCACAATGAGAAGCTAACCAATATGTTCACACATCTGCAGGTGCACACTCGTGCACGCTCACACGCAGCCAGGTGGGCTTCGGTGGGCATGGAGGAAGGAACTCCCTGAGTTTGCTAGTTATAGGTTATGAAAAGTTCTCCATCCCAGACAAGCATGGCCTATCTACAGTCACGTGACTAATCAACATGGCCTACACTGCCCCACACTAATAGACTCTTCCTGCCCTCCCCCACACACTTCCTGTCAGTGCTCTGAGCCACCAGCTCATGCTTGAGCCTCAGGAAAAATGAAAGAAGCAGAGCAGTTCCCGGTGCCACCAAGGAGACCAGGGCTGCCTTTTAGCACCCAGCGTGGTATGCCACAGGCTTTGTCTGCTCTATCCTGACTTATGGGCTTTCCCTAGGGATCTGCAAGTCACTCGAGGAGAGCCTTGTTAATCTCTCTGATTGTGTCCTGAGTGTCAGCCAGTCCCCTGTAAGCTCCTCAAACTTGCCCAGAATCGAGAGTTGCTAAGCTACCTTCCAGAGACCCCTCCCACAAGAGTCACAGAGGAATCGGTCCCACTCCTGACCTCTGGAAGCCCTGGCCCCAGTGGAAGAGACTACAGGACTATACTTCAGTCAAGCATCTCTGGCAGCAGGAGAGATGGCTCAGGGGTTAAAAGCACATATACTGCTCTTAGAGAAGACCTGAGTTCAATTCCCGGCACCCACACCTGATGGCTCACAACTGCCCAGAACTTTAGCTCCAGGGATTCCGACACCTCTGGTCTCTATGGGTGCCTGTACTCACATATGCACAGACCTACACAGACACATAATATTAATAAGGGGCAGGAGAGATGGCCCAGTGATGACCAACAGACATGGCCCAATGGTTAAGAGAGCTGGCTGTTCTTCCAGAGGACCCGGGTTCAGTTCCTAGCACCTATACGGCTCACAACCATCTGGAACTTCAATTCAAGGGGATCCCAAGCCCTCTTCCAGCCTCTGAGGGAACCAGGCATACATGCGATACTGATACACAAGAAGGCATAACACTCATACATATAAAATAAGTAAATCTAATAACAATACATAATAAGGATCTAATAAGGGGGCTGGAGAGATGGCTCAGTGGTTAAGAGCATTGTCTGCTCTTCCAAAGGTCCTGAGTTCAATTCCCGGCAACCACATGGTGGCTCACAACCATCTGTAAAGAGGTCTGGTGCCCTCTTCTGGCCTGCAGACATACACACAGACAGAATATTGTATACATAACAAATAAATAAATAAATAAATATTAAAAAAAGGATCTAATAAATAATGATATTCTGGCTGGTGGGTGGTGGTGGTACACGCATTTAATCCCAGCACTTGGGAGGCAGAGGCAGGTGGATGGATGTCTGTGAGTTTGAGTCCAGCCTGGTCTACAAAACTACAGCAAAACCCTGTCTCAAAAAAACAACCCCCCCCCAAAAAATAATAATGTTCTAAAAATAAAGTTCTCCAGTCCTTCAGCATAACTGTCCTGTTTAGAACCCTATCCTGCCCCTCTGGCTTCATAGCCTTCTGTGCATACATCAGTCAAGAATGCACAAATGATGGCCCAGGGACCAAACAGGCCTGCCACCTGTTTCCTTAATAAAGCTTTACATCTTTTTTTTCTTTTTCTTTTCTTTTTTTTTTTTTTTTGCTTTCTGCGTGGGCTTCGGAGTGAACCTAGGACCTTCTATATATGCTAGACAAGTGCTCTACCATGGAGCCACAGCCCCAGTCTCGCAAATAAACTTCTACTGGAACACAGCCACACCAATTTTTTCGCTTTGTCTGTGGCTGTTGTCCCTTGCGGTATCACTGCAAAGTATATTCAGCCCAAAGCCCGAAACATCCACCACCTTCCTGAGAAAACTTTCTGACCTACGGCCTAAACTACACATACAGCTCCTTCATAAATTACCTGCCAATTAACTTTTAGGGTTGTCCATTAAACTTCGGGCTTGCCATTCAACACCATCACTCAAAGAAAGAAAAGTGAAGATGCCGGAAGCTGAGGGTAAGCCATATTGATTCCGGATTCGAAATCCATACATGAGCACACAGGAAAACAGTCTCACAAGGAGGACCTTCAAGCAATGGGATTAAAGTGAAGATTTCTCTGAAGGTTGCACCCACTTCAGGCCACTCCACACCGGGGCCACTGGCAGAATCCTTCCCGGACGTGCTCTTGATGGATACTTACAGAGGGAAGCAGAGGTTATACAGCCGCGGCCTTTAGCACATGGAGGCTTTAGCCACAAATAATACATACACGGGGCTGAAGAGACAGCTCAGAGGTGAAGTGCTCGCTGCTCTTCCAGGGGATCAGTTTGGTTCCCAGCACCTCATCAGGTTGAATTCCAGTGCCAGGAGATGTGATGCCCTCTTCTGGTCTCTGTAAGCAACTGCACTCATATGTGCACATACCACCAATACACACACACACACACACACACACACAAATAAATCTTGGGGCTGGAGAGATGGCTCAGTGGTTAAGAACACTGTTCTTGCAGTTTCCAGCATCACATCGGGTGACTCACAACTGTCCTTCACTACAGCTCCAAGGACACATGTGGTGCACAGACATACATTGCAAGCAAAACACTCAGACACATAAAAAAATAATTTTGAAAAATACATTTCTTTTTAAAGAATGGCTTTGAATATCTTAACCAGGTAGCATAAACAGACTTACTATATGCTTCCTAGCCGGCTGGAATTTTCCAAGGTGTGGGTACAGAATCCAATTACCTGCACAAACACCAGAATCAGTCACTATGCTTAGCATACACAGCCCCCCCTTTCCCCAAAAAGCACCCACTTTGCTTATGATCTCCATGAGAAAACACCTAACGGCAGCAGCTCAAGGGAAGAGAGATTTGTTTGCTCTGTTTCTGAGAGTTACCGGTGGGGAAAGCACACTGGAGTTCAGGTGTGAGCAGTTCAGACCCCGGGAGTCTTGGCAGGCTGGGGAGCACACCTCGGCAAGGAACCAGAGCTCCCCCAACCCCCATGACTCAGCCCTGCCTCCTGAAGGTTCCACAGGAACTGCAACAACACCAGCTGGGGGACCAAGAATTCAAATATATGACCCTGTTGGGGACATGTTGCACCCTAAACACAGCAAAGTGGCCCACAGGTCATTTTAGACATTGACCCCTCAGTAGATGGACTGAAGGTCCCTGCGGCAGAGCCCATCTCCTTGAGATTGTCTCCTCCACCCACCAATTCCAGGAATTCAAGGAGGTTCTGCGTGCCCCGCGGCCTCTGCTGGTTCAGCCCCTATGATCCACAACTCCAAACACCCCATTCAAAGACGCTATTTGAAAGGAGAATCACTGTGAATATAAATGACTTTCTCAGAAGCTTGACTTTTAAAAAAGGAAGACGGATCTGGCCCTTGCAAATAAAAAACAGATTGAGAAGCTGAGCTTCGTGGAGTGACTTAAGCAGGCATTCAGAGTTGGCACCCGCTGGGAACAGTGCGGCAAACTCGGGAGCTGGAACAGCCGAGCAGAGCCTGGGGCCTGGCTCACCAGCAGCCTTTCCTCCCCACTTCGCATGGCCGCCTCCTCCCCTCTCTCCCTCCCACCCCTGCACCTTCAGATCATCTCTGTTTCAGAAACCCTTAGTGAGCACCTACTGTGCGCTGGTCGGTGTGCCTGGACCTGGCTGGCCCTACAGAGTTCCCAGAAATGCTACGGAGCAAGGGACCCCAGCGAGCCACCTCGCCTGATGCAAAGGGAGGCCTGCTGAGGAGGCAGGGCCGGGAAAGGGGCCGCGGTGAGGCGCCTTCCTCACGTCGGTCTGTTGGGCAGCCTGGAACCGGGAGAGGAATATTGGACATTTTCCTTTCCAAGACCAGCTCTGCTGCAGGTGGAGAACAGAGTCATGAGGGTCAGCTCTCTCACCTATTCTCTGTGTGCTCCGGGTGGGCAGATAAAATAGCGGGGGGGGGGGGCTCAAACAGCTGGAGCAGAGGCTGTGGGTGCTGTCAGAAAGAACCAGACCGGGCACAGGCATGTCTGGATGGCCCTGCTGTGCAACTCTCTGGGGGAAAAGACGAGGACCTCTGTGGGGGCGGGACTGCACTCCTGGAGGTGGGGGCGGGACTGCACTCCTGGAGCTGGGGGCGGGAATGCACTCCTGGAGCTGGGGGGACTGCACTCCTAGAGGTGGGGGCGGAATGCACTCCTGGAGGTGGGGACGGGAATGCACTCCTAGAGGTGGGGGCGGAATGCACTCCTGGAGGGGACCTTATGAGCACAGACGTGAACTATAGTCCCACTGTGCTGAGGACCACACGCACGGTACTAATCTTGGGATTCGCCTCATTGACTGTTCCCGGGAGAGGGGGTCAGAGGCCGGAGTCCACAGTGAGAACTTCATGAGCTAACAGCAATCAATGCACTCCAGTCAGTGGGTTTGCTGTGCCGATGGATGGGCGCATGATAGCATCCAGTCAGCAGAAGAACCCTTCCCATTTGCCCAGTGATAAGAGGGAAGCACAGTGCCCTCTGCCCGCCCCCCCACTCCCTGTCCTGTGGCTCTACTTACCTTGATTTCTGCTAGTCATGACCAAATAACACCCGGAACATTGCACAGTTCTGCAAACAATTCTTAGGTTTCAAGTGATTTATAGTATAGTATAATGTGACAGTAGGCACTATTAGTTATTAATCTCTTACTGTGGCCAATGTATAGCTTGCGCTTTATTATGGGTATGTATGTGTAGGAATAAGCATTACATATATAACGTTGGGGAGCATTCAAAGTGTCCAGTGTCCCCAGACTACAAATGCCGTCAGAGCTGCTTAATATCACAGATGGCTTGCTAACTTCCTCTTCTTCACAAATTCCCACCAAAAAAGATCAAAGAAATACAAAAATCAGAGAAAAGGTAGGCCTGTATCCCCAGACGAGAGCTGGCATGTTAGGTTCATTTTGCTGTCACAAAATGCCTGATGCAATCAACTTTAAAAGTAGAAAGGTTCATTTTGGCTCACAGTCATAGCGGTGCCGGCCCATGATCATTTGGCAGGGTTGCTTGGGTCCATGGAGTGTGGTACAACCGAAGCATGTGGTAGAGAGTGACCTCTTTGCCCTTGGCATCCAGGAAGAAGCAGGAACGACGGATGGGGGCTGACATCCCAATATCCCTTTCATGCACACCCTCAACAATCTACTTCCTTTAGCCATGTTGTGGTGGCGCACGCCTTTAACCCCAGCATTAGGGAGGCAGAGGCAGGCGGATCTCTGTGACTTCGAGGCCGGCCTGGTTTACAGAGCAATTCCAGGACAAACTCAGAAACTACAGAGAAACCCTGTTTTGAAAAAAAAAAAAATTAAAAAAAATAAAAACAAACAAACAAACAAAAAATCTACTTCCTTCTATTGGGCACCACCTTCCAGAGACTCCACTACCTCTCGGTAGCACCAAGGGCTGGGTACCAAGCACTTAAGTCATAAGCTTTTAGGAGACATGTATTCAAATCATAGCGGCTGATCACGGTCAGAAAGCAGGGGCGGGGGGTGTCCCTGAAAGCCACAGAACAGAGATCTGGTCAGATGCACAGAGGTTAGGAGCCTGGGCAAAGTATAAAAGCCCAACTCTGAGAGAGAAGACGGCTTTGAGAGGAGCCCAGGGGTCACCCCCACAGAGGGCACCTGCCAAGGGCCACTCTGCCTTTCACAGCACAGCACCGGTCTATAGAGCAAAGGTCAAGGGGAAAGAAGAACCGCAAACCGCTACTGCTCAAGGTTTTAACACTTCTTGATTTGTTTGGGGTTTAAGAAAATTATTCATTTACTTAATTTGTTTTATGTGTATGTGTATCTCACCTACATGTGTGTCTGTGCACCATGTGTGTGCGTGCCTGGTATCCATGGAGGCCAGAAGTGGCATCAGATCCCCTGGGACTTGAGTTAAGGACAATTGCAGGTCAATGTGTGGGTGCTGGGCATGGAACCCTAGGTCCTCTGGAAGAGCAGCCAGTGTTCTTAACTGCTGAGTCATCTCTCCAGTCCCCTGTTTTTTGTTTTTGTTGTTGTTTATTTGAGATAGGGTCTAACTATGTATCCGTGGCTATCCTGGACCTTGTTATATAGACCAGGCTGGCCTCAAACTCACAGAGATCCACCTGCCTGTGTCTCCCAAGGGCTAGGATTAAAAGTGCACGCCACATTTTAAATGAGAAAATTATTAAATTTAATTAGTATTTAATTTAAAATTAATTTTATATTAAAATTAAGTGAGGACAAGCTAGGAAGTGACTGCTTATGTCTGTAATCCCGGCACTGAAGAGGCTAACGGAGGAAGGAATTTAAGGCTAACCTGGGCTAGGGTGAGATCTTTTCTCATAAAACAAATTCAAAATAAAATTAAGTGAAGAACACTAAGGGTTAGGACCAGGAGAGGTGGCTCAGAGGGTAAAAGTGAGCATTGTTCTTGCATGGAATTCACAGCATCCACGCCAGATCATACAGCTCACAACCCCGTGTAACTCCACCTCCAGGTTATCTGACGCCCTCTTCTGACCTCCATGGGCACTGTTCCAACATGCACTGACCCGCACATAGACACATACACAACTACAAATAAAATAAAATCTTTTTTTAAAGGGCTACGAAGAATCTAACTAATGAAATCTGGCTTTCCAACACACTTTTGTGTTCAGCAGACAGAATACAGTTTTCTTCAGTCACTCAAAGATTATTTAGAAAAGTTGGCTCATGTTAGACTACAGAAAAAGAAATCTCCACAGAAGTCATTATCTAGCCAAAATGCAATAAAATAGAATATTAAAAAAAATGAAGGAAACATACTGACTACAAAATTGTTCTTGACGGAAGAAAATAGAAAATCTATACTTGACCTTTTCTGGGGAAGGGAAGTTCCCGTCTCAAAGGCTTGAGGAGAGGGTTAAGGGCCAGGAGCCAGGGATGAAAGCCACAATATCACAATCACAAGCAAAATTAACATACCATCAGCAGAGCAGAACATTCCAGCAGGTCTCATTCAAATTCAGAATGATCATGGGACTTAAGGAGAATGACAGGATAGAGAAGACTTGAGCCGCACAGTCCACACTTGTTTTTACATGTGTGTGTAATTTGTTCCCACGTGTGTAGAAATACATATGTATGCATATGTATATGATGTATATGTATGTATTCACTGGCGAGATGGCTCATTGGCTTCTAAAAGCTGACTGCTTTTCTAAAGGACCTGGGTTCGGTTCCCAGCACCCACACAGGAGCTCCCAACCACATGGACCTCCAGCTCCAGGGGATCTGGCGCCCTCTTCTGGACTCTGTGGGCACCACATACGCATGGTGCACAGACACACCTGTGGGCAAAACACGGAAAATATTTTTTTGAGTGGTGGCAGACTACATGCCCTGCTACAGTATGTTGTGAAGAAATGTACTTTAGAATACATCTCTCATCGTGATATACGTTTAAGGTTTTTTTTTTATATCTCTTTTGACATCAGCTCTGAAACCAGGATGCTTCTAAGAACCAATGAGATGTTAGAGCCTTTCCACTGGTACCAAAAATAATGGTGTGCATTTTAACCAGCTGCATCTTAGATTTCGTGAGAGTGTGGCAATTCTTCAGAAATGGATAGTATGTATTACTATTGAGCCTGAAATTAATAATAAAAGAAAAAGTAGACGCTCT
>NW_026068048.1:4141734-4143182 GCF_014885135.2 Alexandromys fortis
TTTTAACCAGCTGCATCTTAGATTTCGTGAGAGTGTGGCAATTCTTCAGAAATGGATAGTATGTATTACTATTGAGCCTGAAATTAATAATAAAAGAAAAAGTAGACGCTCTCAGGTATTCTCCTGAACACTTCTCTCACATCAAGGAGGAAATAAAAACAGCAATTTTAGACGATGAAAAATTATGATAATGGCAACTTGTGCCAATCAAAACTTATGGAAGGCAGCCAGAACGGTGCTTGGAGAACACTACTGGTTTGAGTGCTACATTCCTTTCTTAAAAAGATAATAAATGACCTGGACATTCAACTTTTAGAAACAGAGAAAGGAGTAAGAAAGTCCTGATGGTATTTAAGATAGGGAGAGAAAGAAGTGCTGTTCAGAGGACGAAGGAATCCAGCAGCTCTCTGTCACGAAGGCAAATGGAACAGATCCATCTCTAGGAAAGTTCTAACCGAGAAAGCAGAGGTCCTTGGCACCGGGATGGATGGCTATGAGGCTGTATAGTTCAGTGGTGGCACACCAGCCTACAAAGCCTCAGTGAGGGGCTGGGGTGTGGCTCAGTGGCGGAGCCCCTGCCTAGAATCCCCCAGTGAGGGGCTGGGGTGTGGCTCGGTGATAGAGCCCCTGCCTAGAATCCCCCAGTGAGGGACTAGGGTGTGGCTCAGTGGCGGAGCCCCTGCCTAGAATCCCCCAGTGAGGGACTAGGGTGTGGCTCAGCAGAGAAGCCAGTACCTAACATGCTTAAGGCCCCAGGTTTCATGCTCAGCAATGAAAAAAGTGTGTGTGGGGAGTAGAGGAAAAAGCACTAATGAGAAAGAGATAGTAGCATTTGTGCAAAAAACATTGTTACAATACGACAATACTACAAAGAATTCTATTTTAACTTTTTGATTGAATGTATGGTAGTCTTAGGAGGCAAAAGTCATACAAACTGATTAAAAATGTGGGGAATCTGGATAGAAAATAAATGTGTGAAACTTGCATCCCCACCCCAAAGAGCATTGTCCTCCACTAGTTGCAACCTTAGAGGAAAAGACGTTTTCTCTCCCATTTAAAATGTTCCAGAGGATAAAGAAAGCAGGAAAACTTCCTAATTAATTTTATGAATAACGCATAACCCTGCTACTAAAACCTGCCAAATATGAAAGAAAAATAAAATCACAGACTAATCTTGCTTGTTACTATAGATGCAGAAAGTCTAAATAAAAGATCATGGCAGACATACACAGCCTCCTTGGCACCAGCCCCCAGCACAAATGCACAGGACTGCTGGAGAAAACAGAACATAAAACAATTAAATACATACTTCCAAGATCCCTTTACTATGGAGAGGGGGAGAGAGGAAGGGGGAAAGGCAAAGTATGAGGAGAAGGAGGAGAAAGAAGTGAGGGGAGAAGAGGAGGAGGAAGAGGAGGAGGGGGAAGAGGAGGAGGGAGAAGAGGAGG
>NW_026068048.1:4154025-4210459 GCF_014885135.2 Alexandromys fortis
GGGAGAAGAGAAGGACGGGGAAGAGAAGGAGGGAGAAGAGGAGGGAGAAGAGGAGGGGGAAGAAGAGAAGGGGAAGAGAAGGAGGGGGAAGAGGAGGAGGGGGGAAAAGGAGGAGGGAAAAGAGAAGGAGGGGGAAGAGGAGGAGGGAGAAGAGGAGGGAGAAGAGAAGGACGGGGAAGAGAAGGAGGGAGAAGAGGAGGAGGGAGGAGGAGAGGTGGGAAAGATACTAATGTTCCCACGAGTCCCAAAGGATGGACAAAAGACCCCAGAGGTCGGGGTCTGGGGCGTTGGTGCTCACACATGGAGTCAATGCAGACTGGACCCCTGTATGACAAGGAACTGAGCTGGACTTTCAGGGGCTGCCATCTCAGTGTAGTGAAACCTAGCCTCAAACTCAAGCCAGGCATCATGCCTCAAGACCTGAAATCCCAGCTCCGAGAAAGCAGAATCACAAAGATCAGGTCTTCAGCTCCAACCCCTGGAACCCACATGAGAGAAGGAAAGAACTGACACCCAAAAGTTATCCTCCTCTGACTTGTACACATGTGCTGTGGAACACACACACACACACACACATGCACACACGTGCACGCACACACGCATGCGCGCGCACACACACACTATTACAATAAATGCAATTAAAAGGCAAAACAAAACTTTTTTAAAATTCCTGTACAAAGGGGAAATGCTTTCTGGGGAAAAGAAGTCAGTGCACACCCAAGGCCTACTCTGGCTGTGGAATCCATGCTTCGATTACCTATGTGATCCTGGACTCCCACCCTCACTACAGAAATAAAAGTACAAATAGGTCCTGGGTTTGTGCATGCATGCAAGCTCCCAGGAGAGATAATTCCCGATTTTGACAACTCAAGAAGCACAGGGATAGCATTAAAAAAAATCCCTACCAACCTTAAATTAGTCTGGATAATTTTTGCTTCTGTCAAATATTACATAGAAGCCATAATCCACACACGGAAATGACTCATGGTGAAGTCGGAGGATGAGGAAACAGATCAGAACCTAAGCTGAGGGAAGAAACCAATTTGCATGAATTTACTTATTGTTTATGTGAACATTTCCATTTTAAACCACTGAAGGGACAGATAGGATCAAGCCAGGGAAGGTGGCTCATGTCTGTAAAGCTGAGGCAGGAGAATAGCTGTGAATTTGAAGCCAGCCTGAGCTACATAGCAAATTCAAGGCCCGTCTGGGCTGCACAGTGAGACACTGTCTCAAAAGAATGTTTGTTTGTTTGTTTGTTTGTTTTAAAGAATCCAAGCAATAAAGAAAAAAACAGGAAACCATAAAAGTCAGGCACGCAGATTTTCAATATCTCTTCAGAGTTTCAAGAAATGAAAACTATAGTGATTGGAATTTCAAAAGCACGTTTCCAGGGATTAAGAATAGACTCGTTATGGAAGTAGGAAATGCTGGCATCCTGAAGAATCCGACATAAACACGCAGGTAACATATATGGGAAACATGAGACCATGAAGCATTAAGAGACTGGAATAAGAAAAGTCCCAAACAGCGCCATTAATCACAGGGACTCTGACAGCAATGTCAACCTGGGGACCCAAAGAAAGTTCAGTGCCTTCCGGATGATTTGCCGTGATGGGCTTGAGGCAAGCAAGCCAGCGTCAGCACGGGCTCTCTGCTGAGCTGAGCTGCACAGCACACCAAGAACCAAGGCTGACCAGAGGCTCTCTTCAGCACTCTGCATCTTTACACTTACTCCATCCTCACGATGACCAAAGAGCTTGTTAATACGACTGTCCCCATTCTACAGATGGCTAAGCAGAGGGACTGAGACAAAGTCAGATCTAAGTGGCCCTCTGCAGGATGCAGGTTTATGCTCTGTCCATGTGACTGGCAGTCCAAAGGCTGACATTCAGAATAGGGGTGTAATGGTTAACCCCAATGGCAAACTTGATAGGAACTGGAATTACCCAGGAGACAGAACTTATTCGTGTCTGTTCCAGAAACGTTCAGCTGAGGAGGAGGAGGCCCACCCTGGACATGCTGGGGAGGGCACTGTTCTTTAATCTGGGGCCCCGGACTGAATACAAAGAGGAAGCTGGAGGATCATAAGCATGCATCTCTCTCTCTTCCTGCTCGTAGGCAAACGCATCCAGCTGCCTCACGCTCCTGCCCTCAGGGCTGGAGCTGCTGTTGCTGATTTGCACACCCCTCTGTGACAGGCTGTAGCCTCCAACCAGAAGCCAAATAAACCCTTTCTTACAGAGGTTGCTTTTGCAGATTGTCACAGCAACCAGAAAAGTGACTGACACACAAGGAAAGAAACTATTGAAGAGATTGCAGTTAGGAAAGGGCCTCGACCTGCTGCGCACACCTATAATGCTAGCACTCAGGAAGAGTGCCGGAGGACCAGGAGATGAAGGCTAGCCTGGGCTGTAACAAGACTCTATGGAAGGAAGGGCAGAAGAGAAGAGGAGAGGAAGAAATGGAAGGATGGAGGGAGAGGGGGAAGGGAGGAAGGAAGAAGTGCGGTGGTTTGAATAGATATGGCCCCCACAGACTCATGTGTTTGGGTGCTTAGCCCATAGGGAGTAGCACTATTGGGAGGTGTGGCCTTGTTGGAGGAAGTGTGTCTGTCACTATAGAGGCAGGCTTTGAGGTCTCAGATATGCTCAAACTACACCCAGTGTGAACCAGTTGTTTCTGCTGCCCGTGGATAAACACTAGAAGAATAAAACAAAACAAAACAGAAGATGCAGGTGCCAAGCCAGAGAGTGAGAAAAGGGAAATGAGAGGGTGAAGGTACAGTTGGTCCTTTGAAACCAGGCCTTTAACAATGATGAAAATCCAATGTATGTGGAACAAAATAAAGCTTTAAGAAAGAATACAGAAGGGCAGGAGAGGTGATTTCATGGTTAAGATCAAATACTGCTCTTGCAGAGGACCAGAGTTCAGTTCCCAGCACCCACATGACTGCTCACAACCTCCTCTAACCCAGCTCCAGGGGATCCAGTGCCCTCTTCTGGGCACTGCTCTCTCTCTCTCTCTCTCTCTCTCTCTCTCTCTCTCTCTCTCTCTCTCTCTCTCTCACACACACACACACACACACACTTAAAAATGAGTCTTTAGAAATGTTCTTTTTCTAAAAGAATAGAATACATTAGTAAACATGAAAACAGATTAAAGTGCAATGAAACTTTCAAAGCATGATTCTGAAATGTTAAAAGTAAAGAGATGATAAACTATACACACACACACACGACAAATAACCAAGGCAAAGTTATTTTTACAGTATAACTATTAAGTCAAGGTACAGTTTATTTGATCAAAAGAATATCGGTAGGGATTTAAAGAGTTATTACATCAAGAATATGGCAAGTCTCTAGGAAAATATAATAATCTTGAAATTGTATGTAGCTAATAATATTGCTTTACAAAAACAGAGTCAAAGTTGATGAAATTGTGAAGTAGAATCAACAAATTCATAACCACTTAGGGAGATTTTTAATGAATCACACACTGGTGTAGATAAATAAAAATAGGCCAAAAAAAATAAAGTTGTAGAAGATACTATAAGAAGATGATCATAACATGACCAAGTTAGAGAATGTATATGGATGGGTACACATGGAATTCTGCGCTTGATAATTAAAGGTACACATTGTTTCAAGCACAAGAAACAACAATGACCACACCCTAGCCAAAACACAAAGCAATTCTCAACTAAAATTAAATAATCAATATCAAGCAAGCCACAACCTCTCAGAACAGCACAACAAAACTGGGAATTGATTTTTTTAAAAAGCAGAAAAGGGGAAATGTCCTTGAAATGTTTAAAATTCTAAATAATTCATAAGAGAAGGAATCACAAGGAGATTATAAACCTTATGGTTATTGAACAGGAAATACAGCACAGCAGTGATGTACACCAGCCAATTACAATTTAATTCAGAAGTGCATTGCAGAATGGTTCAATATTAAAATAGCTATTAATACAATTTATTGCACCAATAGATCAAAAGAGAAGATCATGTTGATTTCTACAGAGAGACTAAAGACATATGTGTAGGGGGTGTCCTTGGTTATCTATAAAATTAGTAATATAAACTATTATTTTAAGTTTAAAAATATCAACCCACATAGACTAACTTACAATCCAATCTTGTCACTCTTGAGTGTTTACCCAAAGGCCTTTAATCAATGTAATCACAGACAGGCTTGCATATCCGTGGCATAGCTGAGCTCTTCATAATAGCCAGGAAGAGGAACCAGCCTGGATGCCCATCAACAGAGAATATGACATATGCACACAATGGAATTTTATGAAAATTTGGAAAACCCAAATCCTGACATTCACAGAAAACTGGATGGGACCTGGAAATCGTGTTAAGTGAAATAAGCCACACTTGATTGGTAAGACAAATGCTGCAAACTGTCTCTCTCTCTCTCTCTCTCTCTCTTTTTATTTTTTTCGAGACAAGGTTTCTCTGTAGCTTTGGAGCCTGTCCTGACACTAGCTCTTGTAGACCAGGCTGGCCTCGAACTCAGAGATCTGCCTGCCTCTGCCTCCCAAGTGCTGGGATTAAAGGCGTGCGCCGCCACCACCCAGCTGCAAATTGTCTCTTATATGCAGAACCTAGATGTAGAACCAGGTATCGACGGAGTGACTTCTATCCAAGACATAGAAAAGCCTCAGCCCCTCTTCCCGCCACTGCCACTGCATTCCTTCGCTTTCCTTTCTAAATATCTCGAGTTACACTAGCTTTGGCTTCTCTCCCCTCATGCCCTCCTGGAGCCATTAAATTAGACACTTCTTCCCACCACCCCACCAAGCCCACACTTGCTTAGAGCACACTGATGAATCCGTTGGTCAATTCTTGGTCCTCATCTTTTAAATATGTGTGTGTGTGTGTGTGTGTGTGTGTGTGTGTGCGCGCGTGCGCGCGCGCTCCCATGAACACACACCCAAAGGCAGTCCCACAAAGGCCACAAGAGGGTTCTGGATCCTCTGGAGCTGGAGTTACGGGACATTGTCAGCCACCCATGTGGGATGATGGGAACCAAACTCAGGTCCTCTGGAAGAGCAGCCAGTGCTCTCCACCCCTGAGCCACGTCTCCAGCCCATTGGCCTTCATCTTACTCTTCCCGCCACTAGCCTTGGACATAGGGAGCCATCACAATGAACTTCCTTCCCCGGGGTTCCAGGACTCGCCACTCTTCTGGTTTCTTCTTGCTTAGCAGGTCTCTTCTTACCTCTCTGCTTCAGTTCCTCCTCGCTGCTCCGGACGGCTTCATGTGGAAGCATTCTGGTTCTATTACCGACCTCTTCTGTCTACATTACGCCCTTGGCTGACCTTCATCAGTCCAGGGCTTTACCAACCATCTTCGAGCGAATGCTGCCTGAGCTTTCTGTCTCCAGCTTTAACTTCTCTCTGTAATCCCAGGTTCATCAAGCCACCCAGATCTATAGTTGGAGATAAACTGGACCCTCAAAGAGTAGACACGGTTGCCCAAACTTCTTGTCCAAAGCCCTCTCTTGGCTGTTCCCTTTGCTGGCCTCCCTATCACAAGTGTAGGCAATTCTATCCTTTGAGACTCTCAGACCCTAAACTCTCCATTCCTCAGTTTCTGTCAGGAAATGCCCACTCTGCCACCATGTTGGTATAGACCATCCTCTCCTATTGCGACAGCGCTCATGGCTCCTCATCACGGCAGCTGTTAACGAACGGACCCATCAGACTAAGTCTCAATAATAGTCCTTCTCCATTTAAATCCCTGAAGACGCTTTCCACGTCCCAGAGGGAAAGTCAAGTTCCTTCCTATTGTGGCTTAAATAAGCAGGTTCATGCTTTGAATGCTTGGTCCCTAAGGGGAGGAGATTTGGGGTCTCTGTGAGATGTTGAGGAAGTTGAGCTTAGCTAGAGATCATGGAAGGCAAGTCCTCTGGGACCCATCAGAGCTGGTAACTTCCCATCTCACTGATGACTTCCTTGTGGACCACCAGTAAGTTACATAGTGCGGGAAAATGGTAGTGGCTTTGTACAGTCATGTAGGATAAAGGAGAGGGGAGAAGGTATAATGAAGACCAAAGTGGGGCTGTGTTATCCTTTGGATAAAGTTTTAGTACATACCCCTGAAGTTTCTCATGTGTTAGAAGCTTGAACCCTAGTATGCCAAATGAGGGAAGCTCTGAAGAAGCTTTAAAAGGTGGGTTTAAGCTGGGTGGTGGTAATGCACACCTTTAATTCTAGGATTTGGAAGGCAGAGGCAGGTGGGGCTCTGAGTTCAAGGCCAGCTTGGTCTGCAGAGCTAGTTCCAGAACGGCTAAGGCTACACAGAGAGACTCTGTCTCAAAAAACAAAATAAATAATAATAATAATAATAATAATAATAATAATAATAATAATAAATGAGGTGTGTTTAGTAGAAAGTGGTTAGTCTGAGGAGCAAAGTCCTCAAAAGGGATTAACGTTCTCCTGCAACTTGTCTAAGTTCTTGTTCTCCTACTAAACTATGGTCCGCAGAGGCTGAGATGTCCCTGGGATTTGTTTTCTGATATGTGTGCCCTTTGTTGCCTAGGACAGCAACACACACATTGATTCTCAATAAATATCTGTTGAATACCCGGATAGATCAGAAAACTCAACATGTTAAGTCTATTTGGAGGCCTGTATGTTTGTAAATTCATCCTTCATTCATCTAAAAATAAAACACAACTCACCATAAATCTCTGTTGGATATTATATGAAACTGGAATGCATATTTCCAAAAGACTTTGAAAATCAAATGCGCCATCCCATAAAGAACAAGATAAAACTTGCCTCCAAGATTTTAAGAAAGTACTCTTAAGACACAATAGCAAAAACAGTGGATTTGGGGGTGGAGAGGGGGCTCAGAGGTTAAGAGCACTTCCTGCTCTTCCAGAGAACCAGTGTTTGGTCCCCAGTGCCTGCACTGAGTGGCTCAGAACAGCTGTAACTCCGGTCCAGGAGATACACTGCCCTCTTCTGTCTTCCGAAGGTACTACACACATGTGGTGCCCATATACATGCAGGCAAACTTTCACACATATAAAATTAAAATAAATTTTAATATAAAAATTCATTTTCCCTTTTCCATTTTCATGTATGTACTCTGTCTGTCTGTCTGTCTTTCTGTCTGTCTGTTTGTGTATTTGGAGGTGCACATGCCTGAGGATGGCGTCCAGAATCACCCTTCATCACTCTTCCATCTTATTCATCGAGGCAGTGACCCTTGTGAACCCCAGGTTTTGCACACTGGCCTTGCTAGCCAGCTTGCCCCAGGGATCCCCAGCCTCCACCTACTGGGACTGGAATTGCAGGCAGGCCTCCATGCCCACCTGGCATTTCCTGCGTTCTAGGGATCTGAACTCAGGTCCTCACAAGTGTGTGGCAAGTGCTTTAACCACTGAACCATCTCACTGACCCCAAAAGTTATGCTTTTAAAAAGCAATAATTATGGCCCTCTTTAACCTATCAAATTGACAAGGAATTTAGAAAAGCAAAGATTCCCTGGGCCGGTGCAATTACGAGAACAAATAGGCACACTCACGCACCGCTGGGTCTTTCTGGAAAGCAATCTGTCGGGAACTGTTACAAGTCTTAAAACCATGCCCACCCTTCGAGGAGGCGCCCTCCATCACCAGAAATCTATTCTGTAACGACACCAAGGTATACGGCAAAGAACGCTCACTTCAACGTTCTCTAAAATTGAAAAACAAAAATGAAAACCACCAAAATGTCCAACGGGGAACTGGGTATATAAATTATGATAAATTCATGCAAAGGAACGCGGTGCAGATGTCAAAAATGGAATAGAAACAGATCCATTACCAGAGAAAGGTGTTGGTGATATATAAAGTGATTAACCAGGTTATGTGCGGCAGGCATAAAGATTATTGCATTTTTATAAAATGAACGTGACTTATGCATTTATAAATATAAAGTGATGGAGAAGACCCTCTCTCCGTAACAATATATGAGAACACAGGCGCTGGGTACAAAGACTTTAATTGTCTCTCGGCGGGTGCCAAAGCCCATCCGCCAGTCTCACTAGAAGCAACCTTTTCACTCCTGTGAAGGTGGGGACAGGGTGCAGACCGGGGCTCCTACGAAGTGGGCTAGAGTGTTTTGGCAGACCCCTCCTGCTCCACACTCATCCAGAGCCCAGGGAGGAAGGGTCCTCCTAGAAAGCTGGGGTTGTCAAGGCTTGGAGCCCAACTAGCAGCCCACCTGCCCAAACGCCTGGACACTGAGACTTCATCAGCCTCTGGGGCAGAGGCCAGAGGTGTTGAGCTAAGCAGCTCTGGGCCATGGTATGGAATCTTAGCCACCATTCAGGTCCCTTTCTGCTGTTCCGTCCAGACATGAGTTGTCAGGCCCTTGACTTTGGGTAGGGAGTTATCTCCCTCGACAAACTAAGTGGTTATCCACCTCCAGACCCGTCTTCCCATAGACAGGAAATGCACAGAAATCTCATTCTAGTCTGATGGTGGTGGCACACCTGTAATGCCAGCACTTGGGAGGTGGAGGCAGGAGGATCACACAATTGAGACGAGCCTGAGCTGGATGACAAAATGCCTCCTCAAAAGCAAACAAAATTAGAGGCTGAGAGTTTGGCTCAGCAGGTCAAGTGCTGGCTACAAACATGGGAGGACTTGAGTGTGGTCCTCAACACCCATATTAAAAAAAAAAAAAAACAGGCAAAGTGGAGGTTCAAGTCCGTAGTCACATCAACGGGGAGGCAAAGACAGGAGGATCCTGGCGGACTCACTGATCAGCCTGTCTATCTGAATCAGGGTTCAGCCAGATGCCCTGTCTCAAAAGGTGAAAGCAATGGAAGACAACAAGTGTTGGTCTCTGGCCTTCACACACATGTGCACGCACCCACATGTGCACACGTGCACCCACACACAGGCACACACACACACAGAAACTACATTTTCTTTTATTGTTTTATTGTAGGTAGTCCTTGAGGTTGAATCCAGAGCCGCTGGCCCACTAGGCAAGAGATCTACCACTGAGCTTCACCCCACCCGTGTATATTAAGTGTTTGAATACCTGCCTACCCTGGTTCCGCATCCTTTTTGATTGGCAGCTGAACTGCCCCTGTGCTAACCACTCCCACCCTGGGCTGAGGATTCTACTAGAAATGTTCCAGCTTCTGAGTGCCTGAGCTGCCCATGCCCCTTCTCCCCACCTTGCCAGGAGCCCCCCTCCTCCTCCTCAGCTGTGGGAAACAGAGCCCGACTGACACCACCGCCAACCCCTCAGACCTTCCCCTCTGCAGGAAAATCCCTGACTCCCCTTCCTTTCTCAGATCCAGGGGCCTGACCCACTCCCAGCTGTGTTGTGGCATCTTAGACGTGTGGGAGCTCTGCCATGACTCAATTCCTGTGCAGGAGGAACCTGAACTGAGCCCCAGAGCCTGTCAGTTCCTTAACACCAGAACTGAACTAAAGAGGGGATCCAGAGCAGTTCCTGGACCGATAGCTCATCTTAACGGTTGACTCAACCACGTTAAAAAACACCTAACCAAAAAATAAAATAAAATAAAAAATAAATTTAAAAAAAGTACCTAGCCAATTAGCAAAGCCCATCTTTGAATTGTCTGCAATGGCATTTTCAGAGACAATAGATAATGAGGGTGCTGACCTAATCAATGGATAGTCTCATATTGGGTTTATAATATGATGGCATTATTGAGAGGTGATGAAAGGAGAAGATGGGACGCAGCTGTAACAAACAGGTCACTGGAGTGTGTGTGTGTGTGTGTGTGTGTGTGTGTGTGTGTGTGAGAGAGAGAGAGAGAGAGAGAGAGAGAGAGAGGGAGGGAGGGAGAAGGAGGGAGAGGGAGAGAGTGTGTGTGTGTGTGTACATATGTGTAGGGCCATCCATGTGTGTATGGAGGCCCGAAGCTGACCCTGGATATCTTACTTTATTGCCCATCATCTATTTTAGCTACTTTCCTGTTGCTATGATACAATGCCACGACCAAAACAACTTAGAGAAGAAAGGGTTTGTTTTGGCTTATGATTCCAGAGGGATAAAAATCCATCGTGGCGGGGCATCGTGGCTGAATCCACAGGCATGGCGGCAGAAGCAGGAAGCTGAGCAAACCAACTGGAAGTAGGTGAGGCTTTCTACTCTCAAATCCTGCCTCCCTGGTGGACTTCCTCCAATGAGGCCACATTCCCTTACCCTTCCCGAATGGCACCACCAACTGAGGACCAAGGGTTCAAACGCCCAACACTATAGAAGGCATTTCTCATTCAAACACACTACTTGTGTGTGTGTGTGTGTGTGTGTGTGTGTGTGTGTGTGTGTGCACATGTGCACATGCATATTTGGGGGCTCATGCGTGTGGTTATGTGTGTGGTGACCTAAAGTTAACATCCAGTGTCTTCCTCAATCACTCTTTCCCTTACCTTATATACTGATGCAATCTCTCACAGAACCCAGGGCTCACAGATGGGGGCCAGTCTAGTTATCCAGCTTACCCCATGAATCTTCTGTCTCTACCTCATGAGTGCTGGGATCACAGGTGGCCACTCTGTGAGTCTGGGTTTTATGTGGGTTCTGGAATCTAAATTCCAGTCCTCACATTTACAGAGGAGGTGTTCTATCCACTATGACATTTCCCGATCTCTCCACCTTAGTTTTTGAGCCAAGGTCTCTGGCTTAACCTAGAGACCACCAAGTCAGTTAGATGGGCTCCCCAGCAAGTCCCTTTGGTCTACCTGTTTCCCATCCCCTACCGACAGTGGGGTCATAGGTCAGCTTTTACCTGGATGCTAGGATTTGAACTCAAGTCCTTAGGCCTGAACAAGAACTTGACCCATTGAGCCATCTCCCAGGACTCCTGGAATATAGACTTAGGGGCTATATCTTGCCCTGACCCCTTCCTGTATTCTCCCTGCCCCACTTCCGCTCCATGAAGCATCCTCACTACTGGGATGGTGTTCTGTCTAACTCATTGGGTCAGGTGAGCATGGACTGCATCATGAGGCAAACATTCTCCCTCTCTGTCCATGTCAGGTGACTCATCACGGTGACACCACAGTCACTGACAGGTCCTTGGGGATGCTGACCTCAGCCAAGGAGGACTAAGGGAAAGAGAAACCCCAGCATGCCCAGGGTGAAGGTTGGGTTCCCTGGAAACTTTGAGATATAGCTCAAAGACCGCTAAGGGCCTTGGGGAGAGGGCTCCAGACTGGTGGCTGGTGGCTGGAAAGGTAGTCTCCATGGAGAGCATCTGCCTTCAAAGCCAGTCACTGCATGCAGGTGAGGCTATGACCCAAGGCCCAGGACAATTCTCCCTACGGATGCCATTGGGAACCTCACTAGCAGCTATTCCCAGCAGCCCCTGGTACCTAATGACCTAAGCAGAATATAAGATGGTCCCAAACACTGGATGGGCAGGGAATTCCGTAGGGAACCGTGAGAGGGCCACCTCTCTAGGAGGAGGACAGAGGTGGCTTCCTAGGCGAGGCCATGTAGGATGGGCTATGGAGGACTGCACTGGAAACCCAGTCACATCCCAGCATTTATTTGAAACAGAACATTAATTCTGACTGTCATTAGAGTCCATTTCAATTTTGTAATAACATAAAAAGTTAAGAGTCTAATTTATTCATACAAATCTTGTTAGCATCCAATTTCCACATAATATAACATATCTCTTAAAAAGCTGACAAAGCAGGAGGAATTAAAAACAGTTTTAGAAAAGATATTCAAGGGGTTCTCGCGCTGCCTTGGAGGCAAAGGTGAAGAGGGAGACAGCGGTCAGAGCAGTTTGAAGAAAGCTAGATGCTTGGAGACCAGAGGGGCGGACTAAAGCCTTATATACCCCAGACTGCCCCCCTCCCGCCGCCTCCACGTAGTCCCCATGCTGTTCCAGGTGCGTGTGCGCGCCAGGACGCCACCCATGCACACCTCAGGCAGGCCCCCAGCACTCCCCCCAGCAAGCGGATCCTGGGGAGCCTGTAACTCCTCTTAATTACACGGTTGCAGTGTTTGCATTAGATAGCCGTCGCCCTGTAATTTACCCATACACGGGTTTTAATTGTACATTAATCTTTCTTACACACCACTCCCATGCTAGATTCTGTACTGGCAGCAGTCCGGGTCACTTTGTTTATTCCTCAACCAAAAATAGCTGCTGAGTGTGATTGCCCACCGCCCCTCCCCCGCGGCTTGCTCTTCCAGGATTACCTGCGGACTGCTGGGGCAAGGAGAGAGACTCCTGTCACCTGCAAGCCACCTTTCGGCGGCGCCACATTTGACTGTTTCACAGCTGACATCAATTTTAGCAGAAAGGTCAGCAGCCACAATCTTCCCAACACCAGCCACAAGCTTTCGGGGGTGTCTTGTCATCCTTCCTCTGAACTCCCACAGGATGTGTGGGCCTGGGAGGGCTCACTTGGGGGTGGGGTGGCAAGCGCCCCCCAGTACCGTGCCGTGTGTCCCCCGTTGTGCTGCCCCCCCCCCGGCACCCCACCCCTCGTGAACCTAAGAAATCTAGCAGCACAGAGGTTCCAAGGTCACTCGGAGAACCAGGNGTGGCCGGTGTCCCCCCGTTTGCTGCCCCCCCCCCGGCACCCCACCCCTCGTGAACCTAAGAAATCTAGCAGCACAGAGGTTCCAAGGTCACTCGGAGAACCAGGAAGGAGAAGTATAAATTACAAAGCCCTGGACGGCTGCCAGGGCCCCAGGAAGCTACATTTAGCGTGTCATTCTCCCAGCGGCAGGATGAAGCCTTAACTCTCTTCCCAAGGAATTTGAATGGAATTTGTTACAGGGATGTTGTGATTGAAATATCACCAATTGGCTTTTCATGACAACTCAGCAATAGATTGCAATGGCAATGGGGAACATTCTCTCTCTCTCTCTCTCTCTTTCTCTCTCTCTCTCTCATGTGTGTGTGTGGGTATGTGTGTGTGTTAGCGTGCTTGTGTGTGTGTGCGTGCGTGCGTGTGGTGTGTAGAAAGAGGGGGGGATGCTGTTGTGTTCTCAGGCTCACCAAGGTGGCAATGAGAGCGTCCCATACAATATTTATGAAACCCAGATGAAGTCCTATGCCCACAATGAGCTGATACCATAACACAGATTTCAAAAAGACACCCTGACATTTGCCCAAGATCATATTTTCCCTGCCAGAGGCCCAGGAGGCTTTGAGCTGACGGAGGTCTGTATGTTCCCCGTCCTCCAGCAATCTTCATTTAAGCTAAGGGCAGTTAGCACTGGGGCCGGCAGACACTCTTGAAGGTATGTGTGGGATGAGGGAAGAAAGATTAAGTGTCCACGGCCACATATTTGTGGGAAATTTTAGCAGTGGCTTTTACCAGTAAAACACGGGTCTGTTCTGTTTTGTTTTGTTGACCAATTGAGATTTTTGGTAAGACAGGTCTCTCAACGTATCTTTGACTGGTCTGGAACTTGCATCTTTGACTGGTCTGGAACTTGCATCTTGGACTGGTCTGGAACTTGCAATGTAGACCAGGCTGGCCCAAACATTCACAGAGATCCACCTACCTGTCTCTGGAGTCAGATATTAAAAAAGGGCAGTTTTGATGATTTTTACTGTAAACACTTTTCTGGTGTGATGTGCAGAACTCCAGAGAGCCTCTGTGGTGAGGCTCGAACAGTTGCAAAGAGAGGGGTGCGACCATAATCCATCACAGGGAAGCCCAGGAAATAAAAATAAAAGCAAAACTGTATGTCCTTGGGGCCAAAGGTTTATTTCAGGTGCAGCCTCTGCTCTCTCAAGCGCGCTCTCGCTCCCTCTCCCTCCCTTTTCTTCATTAAAAAAAAAAAACAGTGTCTCACAAATTAGCTCAGGCTAGCATCAGATAGCAATCCTCCTGCTTCAGCATATCAAGTGCAAGGATTGCAGGCTTGTGCCAGCACACCTGGTAACCTTTGACTTCTTCCAGGGAACCTTTGGAGACAGGGAACTGTTTAAGAAGGGGACATTTCAGCCCCCTGAGAGGGGCTGCGCTGAGGGCCCTGAGCGTATGCGTGGTCATAGGTGGTTATGCGCAGGACCGTTTCCAAAGCCGTCCGTCAGAACCTCGGACTCCCCCTCCCCCGGAGTTTGTCATGTGTCTGGAGGTGGCTTTTGGAGACAAAGGCTCCCGGCACACACATACCAAGATCTGGAGTGGGAAGACATGAAATACTGAATGAAGTATGAGGCTCAAGTCCCCAGGTTGTTTACGAGTCCAAAGCAGGGTCGATTTAGGTGGTTTTTGATAAACACTTCATACTCTACATCCTAAGAGAGGCAGAATACTTGTCAAGCACACATCTTTATGAGCTGTCCGCCTATAAAACTCGCACGGAAGGTCCGTGCTTAATGCTGGTCTGGCAGTAAATTGGCGCGTCGAGCTGGTCGGCAGAATCAAATTAGCATCGACCCGTAAAAATGTTACTGAATGATTCCTCAAATCTGCCAAGTCTTCAAATCAATTTTGCAAAAAACGTCACGCTTTTTTTTTAAACATTGATAAACCTTTCATATTAGTTATCACAGAAGACCATAAACCTCCCTAATCTGCCATCGTACCAGAGGGGAAAAAAAGGTGTTGTTTTCGCAAACCACTTTTAGCTCTTCCATCTTCACACACCCGCCTACACATCACACAAACAATGTGTGTGTCACGGAGTCATTTGTTGTCCTATTTTAAAGTGACTTGTATTTGGTTCACACAGACCATGTGTCCTGTGATCCCAAACCTTGGAGATAAGCAGTCTCAAGTTGGCTTCTTCCAGAAAGCCGTCTAGAATCCTCTACTGAATCTAATGCATTTGCGTCTCTTGGGCACCCAGTGTCTTTGCCCTGTGAACTTCTCTCATTGCTGATACTGGGGAGGCAGGGGTTGCTCACACTGATTCATTAGGGAGGTGTGGGCTCTCTATCTTGAGGGTCAGTCCAGTTGCCCCATCTAGAATCTTTTACCCACTTTGTCAAACCTTAGACACCCCATCACTCTGTGCTTGTCACACCCCAGTTGAATATGGGTCCACTCCCTACCCAAAGGATAACAAGAGCATGAAAAACAGCTCATTCATTCCAAGGACTCTGACCCAGGGTTCTCATTGCCCAACCACATAGCTTTCCAAAGACTTCTGTTTGATTGGAAGGAAATGGACCAGACCTGGCCAAAGGCAGAAGGTATTGTTATGGTCAAGCGATGGCAGGATCCGTGGAGATGGTTTTATTAGTTCTGCTTCCACTCGGATGGAAAACAGGACAGCTACGGAAAGCTAGCATTAAAAGCCAAGGAGTCTATGACACACGAAAGAAACACTGCTTTTGATGGAGCAGGGGGACTTCCAGACACCTGCAAAGGGATCCAACAGCAGGGACACCCATGGAGGATGGAGAGGAAGGCACCTAAGGAATGGAACCTAACACATGCTAGACACGTGCTCTACCACTGAGTCCCTCACTGCTAGATTCTAGGCAAGGGAAATTACCTCCTGCCTCTACCACTGGGCTTTTCTTTCAAGATAGGATCTTGCCCAAGCTGGCGTTGAACTCACTCTGTAGCCCAAGTAGGACATGAACTTGTGATCCTCCTGCCTCAGCTTCTGGAATGGCTGGGATTACAGAACCATGCACCAGGCTCAGCTAAGGAATGATGCTCTTTAACGGCCGGTGCTTATAGCCCTGGGTAAGCATGTCTGCTGCTCCCTCATAGCTGCGTGTCTGATGTTCCACCATAGCTGCATGTCTGCTGTTCCCTCATAGCTGCATGCCTGCTGCTCCACCATAGCTGCATGTCTCCTACGCCACCATAGCTGCATGTCTGCTGCTCCACCATAGCTGTATGTCTGCTGCTCCATCATAGCTGACTTTGGAGAGGCAAGGCCACTAGAGGGAACAGATTCCCAGTACAGAATGGCCTTTAGGGACAGAGAACCCAACTTCTAGAGCCCTTCCTAGGGCAGCTCAGTATACTGACAAAGCCCTGTCGGGTCACGTAGGTAGAAGGAGCTAAGAGGACCAATGAGCTGCTCTCCATCACGTGGGCTTTCAGTCATTGGGCTTTCACAGTGCCTTGCTTTGTACTGGGATAGTCTTGGACAGTGAGACAGCAGTGAACATGATTTCCACAGGGCAGACTCAAAGTTCATAGTGACAGTTGCGGTTCCCACCCTCACACAGAAGCGCCAGATTACTCCATCTCCCACCTTCTAGAAGAGCAGATTCAAACTTCCCCCGGAAAGGAACTATACACACCTTAGAGACATTTCAGAATCCTATCATCTGGGGGTGGAAGTGAATTTTAAGATATTGAAGAATGTTTTCAGGTTCAAAATATCCTGGGCAGAAAAGAAACTCTATTAGTCATCTGAGAAATCAAATTAAAAGCACAGTGTGGTAGCTCTACATAGTCACAGGATGGCTAAAATGACAAAAGCCAACCACACAGAGTTGGAAAGAATGTGGAATGACCAGAACCCTTACACATAACTGTTGAGGAGACCAAGGCGGTGCAATCCCACCCCCACCCCAACACACACACATGCACACATCCATATACGCACACAGGATCTCGATAGGAAGCTTGGGCTGGTCTTGAGTTCATGATCCTCTGGCCTTAGCTTCCCACATATGGGAATTACAGGTGTACACCTCCATGCATAAATCTGTTTGCAGCTCCCATAAAAGTTGCGTCACCCTAACCTAGAGACTCTAAGTTCTTGCTTCTCAGAAATGTTCACATGAACCCAAGAAACACATGCAGAAACATGCGCAACATGGTTTGTCATGGTCAAAAACATTGGAGCAAATGTCAACCCACAGAAGGATGGGTAAATAGGTTAGAGTGTGTGCAAACAAGGGAAGGGTATCAGTCAGCTCCTTGTTGCCTTAGTGAAACAGATGAGGCAACAGCTTTGTAAAAAGAAAAAGGGGGTTTAGCTCATGGGCCTAGAGTTTCCAGTACATGATTAGGAGGTCCCAAATGCTTTGGGGTTCTGATGAGAGTGCCAAATGACAACGATGGGGCACCTCACGAAGTCAAGAAGCAACAAGAAAAAGAGAAAGACCATTGTATGATTCCACAATCCCCTTTCGGGCACACCCTGAAGGATGACCTAAAGAGCTCCCAAAATACCGCACCTCTTAATGGTTTGCAATACTTCCCAATTAGTACCACCTTAGGGACAAAGCCTTCCAAACAGGGGCTTCTGGTGGACACGCATGCAAACCGCAAGGGAGCCCTGGAGAATAATCAGAACAGAAAACCTACAGTGACACACAGGGCAGATGCATCCCTCAAACACGATGCTGACCCAGTGACACGGGCACGTAGGCTGTGATGCCGTATCGCTCATGTTCAAGAGCAAGGAAAACAAATCTATGGCATTAGTTACATGAAGGGATGGGGGATGGTCGGAACAGGAAAAGGGATCTCTGGGGTGTGTGTGTTAGCCGTATTTTGATGCCTGCTCTGGTGCTGGAAAACACGGGCCTGAGCGGCTCTCAGACAGTCGCTACATGGCTCACACACACCCCACTCACTTTTGTGTATGCTTTGCTGTAAGTGGAATAAAAGCTTTTCAAGTGCACTTGTGAAGCATATCACTATATTAGACTATATCATCAGGAAACCGTTTTCAGAGGATTTGGGCATGGAGAGAGCTGGGCAGTTGAGAGTGCTGGCTGCTCGTGCAGAAGACCCAGATTCAGTTCCGAGCACCCACACAGGCAGCTCACGACTGCTTGCAACAGCAGCTCCAAGGAATCCCATGCCCTTTTAGTTTCCTTGGGCATCTGCACACACATTAGGGACACTTAACACACACGCACACAACACACACACAACACACACACACAAATCCTTTCAAAGACTTGAGGTGGCCTTGGCAGAGGAGCTGCTTGCCCCACCCCAAAGCGTTCTCACTTTGTCAGTTTAGATCCCTGACCAACTGTTAGGCTAAGAGACCAAAGGAAAGACAGTAACAACAGCAGCTGTAGACTCACCTCGAGGAGGTGCGGAGGGGGGCGGGAGGCGGGGGCTCTCATTATTCCCACTTTATAGATGAAGAAACCAAGTCCCAAGCCCACACAATGACTAAGGGGCAAAGCTAAGTCGAACCAATTTGACTCTGTGCACCAGCTTCAGTTACAACCTGGAGGTGGCTCCCTGGGGCGGAGTGAGGGGTGTATGTGGTCGCCATGGTTGTCTGTTGACATTTTAATTAATGGAAAAGGGGACGGAGACGAGCTAAATCACAGGCAGAGTGCGCTTTCACGGGACGAACGGTCGTGAAATTAGATTTGCTGATGAAGCCAAACCTCACGAGACCCCAAATCTCAGCAGAAAACAGCGAGTCGGACCCAAGCAGGGGAAACTCAATTTACTACGCACACCAAGGCAGTAATCCACACAAAATGACTTTCCAGAGATGAAGACATGTGAGTGGCTGCCATGAAGGATGGCGGAGGTGGCACTGACCACGGACAGCCGGCAGCCCCTGCTGAAAGGACTTATGGACATGGGAAGGCCATGGCGACTGTTGCTAGGGAACGGGACCCACATTGGACTCAGATATTTGTTGGAGGCAAGGTAGGGAGGTATCCTTATTATGAGGGAGAGAGCCACCTAGGAGTGGGCAGGTGTTCCCAGAGAAACCAAGAACATTGGCCTCAGCAAGCCTGAGGCCAGGCATGTGCCCCATTGCCTTAACAATATAGTAGTCCACCTGGATCTCATGTTGACCTCAACCAGAGTAGCCAGTGCTCTGAACACTGACTCAAACAGTGGTATAGACAGACTTCACCACAAGCTGGATTTCACCAGTGTAAAACAGGCGATGTACCATAATGGAAGCTCAACCCGGGTAGACAGAGCACCTGCCAAGAGTACTGGCTCAGCCCGTGTGAAAGACTACCTGCCTCACCTGCTGGTTTCCAACAGTGTAGACAGACGCCGGCCCTGCACACTGGGTTTAACCACCTGAGCCCTGAAGACAAAGGCTGCTAACAAGTCAGGCTGGGGTCTGAAGGGACGCCTGGGCCTGGGCAGAGCCTAGTCACCAAGAAAGCTGTCTGAGCTCTCTGAGCTGTGTTCAAAGACCCCGGAGAGTGGGGCAGACACAGACTAAATGGTGGGTTCCAGTGCTAACTTCCAAGACTCAACCAGCGTACGCCTCCCACATGTACCACACGCCAGCTCCACAGGACAGACAGACTGCACTAAACCCTAATTCAAGGAGCGTCGAGAGACTGCCCGCATTAGGCACTGGCTCAGCTGGTGTAGACATACTGTGCCACACGAAGACTCCACCAGTATAGACAGACTGAAAGTTTAGGTCCCCAGGCCTGCCAGTCAGCAGAGCCGTGCGTGCCTCCTCCAGACCAAACTCTTCATGGTTGACACAGCGGGAAAGAACAACATTCGTACAAGCTCTCTGGCCCTGTGGCTTGAATAGGTTAGCCCAGGTTCCCCCAAGGCTAGGTATGGGGACCTTGGAGGCTGAGATGCCCCCTTCAGACACTGCCTCCTTCCCTTACCCCACCCTGCCCACCAACAAGGCTGGAGGAAAGTCTCAGTGCTCACAAGATTGGGCAGATGAATCTTGTCCAGACAGATGAGTCAGCCCCCCCGAAAAGAGATGGTTTCCAAGATGGGTATGACTTGTCTGTTAAGCATGAGTCAGCCTGAGCCTAGAGTATAGAATTCTGGCAGAGGGGCATCGCTGTATTGCCTCTCCATGGATGGGCATGCCCAGTGGCCCACCGATAGCTACCAATCATAGCAGAAGAGGGCCGGGCCAGCCTGAACAGAAAGCCTTGAGCAAGTGGCAGACAGCTCTCCGCGGGAGAGCATGGGGAGAACAGCCTAGCCTCAGGCAAAGAGCCTCAGATAGGCCCAGGGTCACAAAGCACAAAACCCGTACCACCTAGAACTTCTTCCCCGCCTTCGCTCTCATCCCCAAGGCTGGCCCAGCTGGGAAGCAGCTGGCTCTGGCCCAGACACAGTGAGGACAAGGTGACAGCGACCTGGGCTGTTGCCTGCAGCTCGGCAGCCACTCAGCTCAGGGCCTGCAGCCAGCAGCATGGGCACACACCAGGAAGTCGGGTGACTCACAGGCCTGCTTTCCCCCACCCCAGCTCTGGAAGAGGAAGGAGCCTGGGGGACAGGGACGCACTCTGTCTGGAAGCCAGGGCCCTGAGCCACAGACAGCCTGGGAAGATGTAGACTTCAGAGGGAGTAGGGGAGCTCTCAACTCTGGGCAGTACTCCTCAAAGGCACGGAAGCAGGTACAGTTCATTAGGAGGGAGGGAACGGAGGGACGCGCGAAGGAGTTCTTTCTGAGCAGATGCCAGCCAACTGCCAGGGTAGATGCACTACATGGCAAGTGAAGAAACTATTGGGGGGGGGACCAGGAAGCTAAGTAAATACAGCACAACAGGAGTAGCAGGCAACCAGCTACAGAGGAAGGTGGGCAGCAGAGCCCTGCATGGGGCCAGCTCATGAGCAGGTGGCTAAGCCTTGCTCCACTCCCCTGGGGGAAGGCGGGTCCTGGGTGAGGCTAGTTCAAAGAGGTGTCCACTGTGTTCATTAGCTTTGCTTTGGTTTGGTTTTTGGAGCCATCTGGGAAGAGGGAGCCTTAATTAAAAGAATGCCTCCATCAGACTGGCCCGCGGGCTTGTTTTTTAAGGGCATTCTCTTGATTAATGACTGATGAGGGGCTGGAGAGATGACTCAGTGGTTAAGAGCACTGCCTGCTCTTCCAGAGGACCTGGGTTCAAGTCTCAGCAACTTGATATAGATGGTGGCTCACAACCATCTATCATGGGAACAGATGCCCTCTTCTGTCATGCTGGCGTACATGCAGATAGAGCACTCATATGCATAAATAAATATGTAAGGTTGATGTGGAAGAGTCCAGCTCACTGTGAGTGGGGCCACCCTGTGCAGATGGTCCTCAGAGATATAAGAGAAGTAGCTGACCTTGAGCCAAGAGGGCGAGTCAGTAAGTAGGGGTCTTTGCTTCAGTTCCTGCCTGCAGATTCCTGCTTGAGTTCCTGTCCCGACTTCTCCCCATAATGGATTGTGCAATGAAGGTATAAGACAAACCCTGTCCTCTCCACGTGACTTGGTCCTTTCTCACAGCAGCAGACAAGTTCGGTGCAGCGGAGATGGGCTGGGGAGTACTACAGAGACCTGGCTGCACGGCCAGCCATCGGACCACCAGTCCTGGAACCGACAGGAGCTCAGGACCCCAGGAGGACCTCTATCTCAGGGAACCACGAGTTCTCACCAGTGTCCCACAAGCCTCATCTCAACTACTTCACCATGTCCCCTCCCAAACCAGTTCCTTTGGAAGTGCGGCTCTGTATTTCTACTGTCTCTGCAGTTCCCTTCTCATGGGTCTCCCTACCCCACAGCAGCTAGCTGAATAAGCACCTGGTCTCGAATGCAGCTGCCTCTAGCCCTCTCTTGCATCTGTCAGCAGCACACAAACGTGGTCCATTCCTTCCTGAGGCCACCCTTCCCCCCCCACTCACCTGGTACGTACCAGCCACTCCTTTAGATATTAGCAGAGAATCATCTCAGTTCTCCCACCCCAGGCCCTAAGTCTAAGCCACCATGAACTCAGGACCTCTGGAAAAGCAGCCAGTGCTCTTAACTTCTGAGCCATCTCTCCAGGCCCCACCCTCAGTCTAAGTCAGCTCGCTAGCTTGCTTGTAGGGCTCCTAACAACCTAACTATTCTTGTTGGGGTCACAACCCAGCACTTGCTTGGCACACATGGGTCCAAACAACCTGAGCATCCCCTCCATACCTTTCTCAAGCCTAGACCGCCATGGCATTGGTTATTTCTAATAATGCCTTTGCCTAGCATATAATGGTGCAATGGATGGATGAGTGACAGCCGTCTCTGTCCCACAAGGGCAGGGACTGCACCGCCTTTACTCACCTTGGATCCAGGGTCTGACATAGTGACAGACATCAAATACATACTCAATAAACACTCACTGATGGCAGAAAGAAGGAGAGTGACGGGAGGGCTGTCCCTGGGAGTGTGACACGGGAGTCATTCGACTCCAAGTTTCAACGCTGACAATCGTAGTTTAGTCCAAATAAATGTCACTCACCAAAGCCAGCTGGGTTTGACAGGGAAAGGATACCATACCCTCACAGTCACCAGACGTCCCCCCACCAAAGCATCAGTGCCCCAGAGGTAGGGTCTTCCAGGTGGGAAATGAGGATGCAAATCCCAGCCTGCCAGCCTGGGGAGGCAGCTACACCTGACATCCCCAGCCCTAGATTTGGGTACTCTGAGAACAGGACCAGGGTTGCCACCGGCTGTTGGCCCTCGGGGACACAGCTTTCCCGGCTTCTTCCGGAGGGCATTAACTACTCCTCTGATTTCCTAACCACCCACAGTCAAGTCCCGGCGAGCCTGCCTGCAACAGCAGATGACAAATGACAGGTAGTTTTCCAGAGGGTAGAAGTCACAGTTTCTTTACACTAGCGATGTGTCAGTCACATCCTCTGCCACAGTGATTTACTGACAGGAGGGTCACTTATCCTTCAGCCAATAAGAAGTGAGCCCACGGCTCCCTATGCTCTGCACCTGAGCTCAGGAAGCTGTCCCCAGGACACCGGAGCCAGTGAGTCTTCTCTCTTTGGGAGCCGCTTTTTCTGGGGAGAAAAGGACTCAGCTGTTCTGAAGTCAGACAAATCTAGCGAGGGACTCCAAGGACAAAGCACCCAGGAGCCTCTGGTCACTAGAGGGTCACACGAAGGCTGCCCACCTCCAGCAAGTGTCCTGCTGCTGACACCGATGCCACATATGCACGCACACACGCACGCAGCGTCTTTACTCACCTAGTTTATTTTTGGCTGTCCCTCTGCAGTGCCGTCTTGACCTCCCCAGGCCAGCATTATATAAACCTCCTTTTAGAAGACTCATTACCTTCTGATTAACACAGGGGCTGGGCAGTTGTCTACCGACCGTAATTTGTTCCGTTGCAGCTGTTGTACATGGACAGATCAGAGTGGTGGGGACCTGGGTGTGCTAAAACGGGGGGTCAGACTCCAGGTCGGTGTAGGCAAGAGGAGGGCAAGTGAGCAGGTGACCATACCTTCTCCATCTGTCCCCCTCAGCACTCCAGGGGCCCCAGCAGCTTTCTCCGATCCCACACACCAGCCAAGCAGTCACCCCAGCTCTGAGCACCAACCTCTCCTCCATCAGCAGAGCCACAAAAAGCAGCGGCTGGCACGAACTCAGAGCAAAGTGCAGGGATGCAGCCAGCACCGTATTTCCAATCAGAGAAATCCGACTTTCCCGGTTGTAAATGAATGAAGGATAAATTCTGAGATGAGCCTGCCAACCACACTTGCCCAACAACAATGGCGGGGGGAGGGTGGGGGGTAGTTAACTGAACTTTCCCAGGCTTATTAGCTTACATAAACAGAGATTTGAATAAATGTTTAAAAAATCAAATTCCCTTGATACGCTGTAATCAGTAAATGTTCATTACGGAAACACAGCAAATATGCATAAAATTTCCCAAGTGATATTCCAGCTACAAGATGGAAAAGGCATCTCCAACAGCAGGCTGAGTTACGCAGTGTCCTCCGTCGAACAAGCCAGCTCTCCTTTCCCGGCTGGAGCCAGAGAAAAATAGATTTCATTTTGCCCACTCAGGGAATTTATAAATGAGTACACCCCCCTCCCCGGCTGATTGATGTTTCTCTATAAATAATTAATCCTTGACCTTGCTTTGAGACAGCCTTGACTTTTTAAATTTGGGGTCTTAAAAAAAAACAAGAAAAGCAAAAAAAATCAATACCCCAGGAACATAATTCACTCCCACAAAGTTGGATTCCGGGTAAATGAATAAATAAGTTGGCCATTCATGTGTCCCATGGTGACTCTACCAAATGATGGGACGGGGTCAGGCTTTGAGGTTTTCTGTGTTCAAACGCTACTGGATTATTGATCACCCCCATTTTGACTCAGTCTTTTCAGGGCTGAATAACAAGGAACATGTTTCCACTCTCAAGAGGCCCTGGACCGTGTCTGCCTGCAGGTGGTGGGGTGGTGGGGTGGTTTGATTAAAAGAAAACGTCCTGTATGGCATAATGGTCCGCACTGGTAATCCCCGCACTCATCAGGTTGAAGCCATGAGTTCCAAACCAGCTTGGGCTAGACAGTGAGACCCTGCCAAAAAAAAAAAAAAAGAAAAGAAAAAAGAAAAAGAAAAGAGAGGGACTTCTATGTGAACCACCGTCCCCCCTCATTGACTTTACAACAGTGCTTCAGGGTCAGGAGACACTGTGGTGATGGGAAATTTGTTAAAAAAGAGTGCTGCGTGTCAAAGATTGCACTAGGGCGGAACTTAAGACAAGGCCCCCTCTCCACCAGTAAAAGGTCAGTGTGAACCTTCAAAAAAGTGACTTGGTGGAGGAAGTTCAGGCCTGTGATTGAGAAGGGAGGTAGGGGAAAGAGTCAGTCTGCCTTTACCATTTACTCCTACCACCTGGAGCTATGTCCTTGCCCACCAACCGAGTCTCCCACTTGGCCTGCAGCCTGGCTACTTCCATAGAAACAGAGAGCCCCAGAAGCCTATTCCCCTTAGAGCCAATCACGCTTAGGGTCCTGGTGGGGGGCGGCTCAGAGACACTACACGGGTGATGCCGGAGTCGCTGAAATGGCTACCGGACAGTGTTCCAAGATTGGACCTGTATGCCTGTAGCCCAGGACTCAGTCCCCCGACTGTTCCAGTTCCAAAAGAGGGCCGCAGGGCACGGAGACAAAATGTACAAGTAAAGTTAGGGTTTGGAGTCCTGCGCGGGAAATAGA
This sequence comes from Alexandromys fortis, assembly GCF_014885135.2. Lineage (NCBI taxonomy): Eukaryota > Metazoa > Chordata > Mammalia > Rodentia > Cricetidae > Alexandromys > Alexandromys fortis. The sequence goes on from NW_026068048.1 coordinate 4,178,861, forward strand.
GAGAGGTCACTGCATGCCCAAGCGCCACCTCTGGCCCTGCCCAAACCCGGGAACGCACCTTTGCCTGGTCAGGCCGGCCTTCCGCGAAGCCAGAGCTGCATTTGGCAAAGCAGCCCTACTCCGCAGCTGGAGTTGCTGCCACCGCTAGACTGGGCTCAGTCCCTCCACAAAGAGGATCGTCTCACCGCCTGCTACCCCCATCCGCCGGAGGCTCCAACTCCCGCACTCCGGGACACACGCATGCACACACCTCCCTGCGATCACTGACGCACGCACATTCGCCCGAAGCACAAAACAGGCCGGGGCCCTAGAGAGTTGCGAGGAGGAGATGCGCAATGAAGTGCTCAGATACCTAACGCCTCCCGGTGGGAAGCCAAGGTCGCCAACAACTTCCCCTTTCGCCTTGCCAGCCCCAACTGATCCCTAAGTCCCAGCTCCAAGCGCACGTCAAAGCCTCGGCGCCCTGGATGCCCCAGCCCGACCCTGGGGCGCTCGCCGCTCAGAACCCAAAGCTGCCTCCAAGCACCCAGCATCCAAGTCTAGGAGCAGAAATGAAGGGTCCTCAGGGAGAGCCCTAAGAGAAAGGCAGTTCCCAGGCGCGGAGAAATCCAAGGATCGAAAGTCTAATTAAAGTTCCCGCTCATGGGGGCTGGTCCCCAAAGTACCGCCAGACCCAAGCACCGCACGCCCCACTAGCACCTGCGGCTTGAGATTCCGATCCGTGTCGAGCGTCGAGATTTGCGCTCAGGTCGGTCCCGGGTTCATTCAAGGGTTCCCGAGGGCATCCCTTAGGGTAAGCAGCGGCATAAGGAAAAAACAGGAAGATGTGGGGTTCAGGCACTTACCTGGCGCGGCCGGTGCTTTCCAGGCCACGGGTTTCTCCTGTCCGGCGAGGTTTTTGACGGCGGGAGAATTCTCCTCGCGGCGCTTGGGAAGCAAGGAGGATCTCCGCCCGGGCCGGGCTGCGTCTCTTTCTTCTTGTAGTCCTAGGTGCCGGGAGTGGGCGATTGGCGTAGAGTCGGCGGCCGGAGCGCGCGGGAGAGGTTGCGGCGGCGTGCTCCTATTGGGTCCCCCGCACTGGTTGCGTCCCCTGTCTCTGCCACCCCCCGGTCCTGTCTCCTCCTCACGGTGCCACCGTAGACCCGGTTCCAGAGCCAGCACCGGGAAGGCTCCCAGCGAAGTGCGAGCGAAGCCTCCGGCGAGGCTGGAAATAGCGCCGCGCCCGCCCGGCGCCCCGCCCCCAGTTCGGGCCCCGCCCCACGGTGGAAAGCGGCTACCGCGGTGGCGGGGCAAAGAAGGGGGAAATCTCTTCCCGGATCTCTCAATCCTCCCGGGAGCTCACGGGCGCCACACCCACGCTCGCTCTGCGGCTCCCGAGGCCTCAGTGGCCGCGCGCTCCGAAGGAGATGCCGCTGGGCGCGGTCGGGCGGCTGCGGGGGGTGGGGTGGTATTGGAGCGGGCAGCGCCGGGCTCGGGGATCCCCATTGCTGGACTCTAGTCTGCCGCTTGGCTCCACTCCGCAGCTTCTTAGCTGCCACTGCCCCGGTGGTGGCACTGAGTAACCCCACGCTGACCTGGGGGAAAAAAGAAAAGGCGCTAGCAGACAGGGTCGTGTGCTCTAGACACAACGGTGCGGGGGTGCAGGGCTTGAAATGGGTTTGATGCACGGAAGGTTTAAGTAGGTTCCCAGACTACAGTCCGCGTGGAATTCGATCAAGGCTTTGTGTCTTGGTACTCACCCCCAAATTTCTGAGTCTGTATTTAACCACAAGTGCCCAATGACCCGGATTCTCGCTTGAGAACTTCATCCTTAAGAGTCTGCCTGGCACTTGCCTGAGAGCTGAAGCAAGCAACCCTTCTCCATCCATCCCAGAGCAAGAATGGGAAAGTAACTGGTCCATAGCCACACAGCCCAAGGTAGAATAGGGACTCGGTTCCAGGGCTGTGGATTCAAATCCTCGTTTTTCCAGAGAAGAGGAGCCCCAACCTGCAGAGGGTGATCAGGCACTAGGAGAAAAGACCAGCTGTGCACCCATACCAACCATTTCTAAGCCCTGTAAGTCCGTCACTGCCTCTTCTTGAAGGGTCATACAAAACAAGGTTTAAAAACAAAACGCTTAGAAGCTTCCAGAAATGAAAGAAATGGCGGTCCCCTCCCTGAGACAATTTGTTGTTTGGTTGGTTAGCTTGACTCCACCCAGATGACCCACGTGGGTAATGAGTTAGGGATTAAAATGGACCTGTCGCTTTTGAGTGACCTAATAAGGGTGTGGCAGTCCTGGGAAGGAACAGAGAAGAAAAGCAAGCTTATGATGACCTGTCTTAGATTGTTTTTGTTTTGTTTGTTTTTTAGATTGATTCTCTCTCTCACTAGCCCAGGCTAGCCTCACACTTGCAGTGTAGTTCAGGCTGACCACAAACACACTATCTTTTTTTTTTCTCAACCTCCAAGTGCTGGGATTACAGGCATGTACCACTCTTGAGGAATATGTGTTTACACTGTGAAGGTGCATTTTTGCCAAGGCGCCTTCTAATTGGTTTAGTAAAGGGTTGAACAGCCAATAGCTAGGCAGGAGGTATAGGCAGGACTTCCGGGCAGAGAGAGGAAATAGGAGGAGATAATCAAGAGGCAGAGAGACACCAAGGAGACATGGAGGGAGATGGACATACAGAATGAAAGAAAGGTAAAAGGCCACATTGTAAAATGTAGATTAATAGAAATGGGTTAATTTAAGTTATAAGAGCTAGTTAGGAACAAACCTAAGCTACAGGCTGAGCTTTCATAATTAATAATAATTTGTTGTGTCATTATTTATGAGCTGGCTGCTCAGAGAAAAATCCGTCTACATCCACCACACCCAAGCTTCCTTTTATCCCTTTTATTTTTGCATCAATAAAGTATGCACTGTTATTCTTATCTTTCACATGAGGAAACTGAGGCACTAGATGCCACCAAGTTGTGACTGTCAACAAACCTGGATGGTGGTGGAACTAGGATGGGGCCTAAGTGGAATGGGTTCACGTCAGGGTACCCTGTTTGGAGCGCAAGGTGGTCAGAGGCTTGGGGCTGTGCTGCTCCTTTGGCTGCAGCGGTTACTTGTAGGAAGGAAGGTGCAAGTATGTGCCCCCTCAGTCAAGTTCAGATTGAGTGAGATGGGTGTGAGGGGCAGGACTCACAAGTCAGGAAGAATGGACAGTAGAAACATCAACCTACATCCAGACGCTGTCAGAGTGGAGTACAAGAGGTGGGCACAAGGAAGGCGAGTGGGCAGAAAGCTCTAGGCAGGTGCTCTACCAGTGAGCCACAACCAGCTACTGTCCACTACCGTCCAGCCAGCCTAAGCTGTAGCCCCCGTGGCTTTACGGCCCCTCTACTTCCAGCCTGTCACCACACCCAGAGTCCTGGCCACATCTCCACTAGATGGTTACCAGTGAGGGCTACATCTGAGCCTAAACTAACCCAGGAATTTGGTCTCAGAAGCCCACTGGTCACCGGAACCTCTTCAGCAGCATGCACCCTTTAGAGGGTAAATACACACACATGCCAATTACACACCTACCCTCAAGCACGTGTTTGAACACATTGGCCAGTGGGGAGATAGTGGGAACTTCCATCCCCAGCCTAGCCTCAAAGCTGGGAGGGGCCCTTGGACAGCAATCACCTGCATAGAACAAGTTTACACAGGCTTTATTTCCCTAGAGCTAGTCCACACAGGCTTCCCCATGACAGGTGAGCACAGCTAGTCAGGCCATGGTAGCTGCCCCGTGTGCGGCAGTCCTCCTGGGAAGGCTGGTTTTTCCAAAACCGTTAGCTTCTCCAACTGTACTTACCAGCCCTTATTTGCATCTAATATTCAGGCAGACACCAGGAGGAATCAACAATGCTGCATGCCTTTGACACTCTCCACATTTTTGTCCCTTTCACTCGTCCTTCCCTTGGGGGGAATCCCTGAAGGAGACCAGGGGCCCCTGGAAGGAACGGGCAATGAGTTTTCCTCCAGAGATTTGCTAAGGGCTGCAGTGCCCTTTTGTGAAAGTCAGGCCCAGCCTCTGCAGCAAGGGAGGTGGAGACACGCTGCAAAGCTCAGGCATGAAGCCCTGTGCCTGCTTGCGGGTTTTGATATGTGCGTCTCCACCAAAAGATTTGTGGCAAACACATCTCTTTGCATCCCAACTAAGGGAAAAGCCACTTTCATTGGGTAGCCTGGTGAGTTCACAGCCTAAGCTCCGGGGAGCTGCAGAGGAGGAGGAAGTTCAGACACCTCTCTATGGGGTGGAGTGCAGGGATGTTTAGCTACAGACTACAGGCTAACTAACCCCTTGCTTCAATTCTGAGCTATCTTATTTTCCCATAGCCACTCTGCCTGCAGTGGAGAGTCCTGCCCTCCTTTGCTGAGAACTGAAGGTAACATGGCTAAGAGGCTGAGACTGATGATTCTCGCTGTGTTTGGAAACTCCTAGGTGTAACAGTGTTGAGTCCTACAACAGTGAGAAGAGCCAGGACAAGGGCTGGGGATGGGTAGAGCCCCTGCCTAGAATCCTACACTGAGGGGCTGGGATGTGGCTCAGTGGTAGAGACCCTGCCTACAATCCCCCAGTGAGGGGCTGGGATGTGGCTCAGTGGTAGAGACCCTGCCTACAATCCCCCAGTGAGGGGCTGGGATGTGGCCCAGTGGTAGAGCCCCTGCCTAGAATCCCCCAGTGAGGGGCTGGGGTGTGGCTCAGTGGTAGAGTCCCTGCCTAGAATTCCCCATTGAGGGGCTGGGGTGTGGCCCAGTGGTAGAGCCCCTGCCTAGAATTCCTCAGTGCAGAATTAGGGGTATGGCCTGGTTCTAGAGCACTTGCATGCATGCACAAGTCCCTGGGTTAAATCTCCAGCATAGCAAATAATCATTGTCCTTATTAAAATTAATTATGGTATAACTATCTGTTGAGGTTGATGGCTGTGGTAGTTTGAATGTAATTGGTCTTCATAAGCTCAAAGGAAGTGACACTATTAGAAGTTGTTGGAGTGGGTGTGCCTTGTTAGAGGGTGTGTGTCACTGTGGGGGTGGACTTGGAGGTTTTCTATGCTCAGGCTATACCCAGTGAGGCAGTTCACTTCCTGTTACCTGCCTATTAGGACTCTTAGCTCCAGCACCATGTGTGCCTGCATGCCACCATGTCCCACCATGATGATAATAGACTAAACCTCTGAATTGGGAGTTACCCAAATAAATGTTTCCTTTATAAGCGTTGTTGTGGTCATGGTGTCTCTTCACAACAATGGAAACCCTTACTAAGATAGTGGCACAGGCATATCATCTCAGCCCTTAGGAGGGTGTAAGTTCTGGGCCAGCCTGGACTATATATCCAGTTCTGGGCCAGCCTGGGCTACTTCATAAGGTCTTGCTTTAGAAATCAAGAAATAACAACAAATCAGAAAATGATCATAAATCTGAGTACTGTATTGCAGAAAAGATTGAGTTGCTCCTGGTGGCCCGTGAAAGAAAGAAGAGAAAAATGGGAACTGACCACAATGTCATTATGGTTCTCCTGGTGCCGGCGTGAGCCGGGTGGTCTCCAGAGTCTTCCAGGCCTCAGATCCTGCTTCCTGTTTTCAAAGGGGCGGGGAGGCAATAGACACCCCCCTGCAGCATGAGCGTGTGAACGCATTCTGGACACCAGAATACCTGACATTGTGTGCAGTCCTGGTGTGGCCTCTGATGACTTCTGTGTTCCCCCAAAGTTAGCTCAATGGACAGATGGGCCAATGACATGCTGTTGAATAGGAAAACCAGCCAGGTGGCTCTTCAGTGGGAACAGGGCTGCCTTCCCCAGCTGCCTCTGCTGAGGGTATAGCACGGTCACATGGCCACAGCCTTTTCTTTGCGAGCCTTGTCCTTCCCACTAAATGAGAGTGAGATTGGGCACCAGGATCTTGGCCCCTGTTTCAGGCCTGAGTTGTGAACCCTTGATTCTTGAAAGCACCTTGGCTGGGAGGAAAACTCAGGGCCAATTCTCTTAGCCACCTTACTGTGTGAGTATTTCTCCCAGGTCCTTTTCTGCCACTTCCCATGATATTCCTCATTTTCTGTCACCCCTTGGATATTCAAGGAGTTGGAGAATTGTGCTGTGCCCTTCACTGTGGCATTGCCTGGGATTTCCCAATGTCAGCACACCCCTGAGGCCCCTGCAATAACATCAGGGTGGGGGTATCCCCATGCTCCATGTGTTAGTTACTTTTCTCCTTAATGTTTTTAACCAGATACCTGACCTCACAGTGGCAAAGACATGGCCACCGGGGCAGCCCTTGTGTGTAAGCAGAGAGCTCAGGCTGGCTGGACCCAGAAGCACAGACTACCTTCAAGGCCTGCCTCCATTTCTGCTAGCTAGGCTACAGGCCTAAAACAGTGCCACTAGCTGGGGACCAACTGCTCACACATAGGAGCCTGTGGGGGGTCATTTTAAATTCAACTGTAGCACCCCATATACCTGTTCTGATTTCTGAAATGTCTCCATCATTATTAGGAGCATAACAATAGATGGTCTTTGCAGGGCAGGTTTCTGGAGCCCGAGGGAAGGCAAGAGGAGCAAATACGCTGAGGGGCAGCCCTGTGGGTTTTAAGGAAAGAATGCCTCTTTGAACAAGGTAAACTACTGTCAAGATGGCCATGGCCTTGGCTCCTTCTTCCTCAATCTAAAGTGAGCCAGCAGACAAAGGGGGCTTGTTGACCCTCTAGCCCAGGAGGATGAAGGCCCCAGCCCATATCTAGCCTCTCCATTGATAGCCAGTGGCTTATCAATTTCAAATTTAAAAACAGCAACAAAGTGAAGTCCTGTTATGTGGCCTAGGATAGTTTGGAACCTGCAGTCTTCCTGCCCCGGTCTGCCAAGTGCTGAGATTATAGGTGTATGCCACCATGCCTGACTTAATGTCTCTTACAAAAAACAAAAACCAGCCAACCCACCACTGGGACTGGCGAGATGGCTCGGCTGGCAGAAACATGGGCAGTACAAGTGTAACACCCTGTACCCCACAGTGGGAAGAGAGAACTGTCCTCTCTCCTCTAGGTGTGTGGCATACCCGAGAGTGTGAACCCACACGTAAATAAGTAAGTAGACAAACAAATACAATTACCGGATGTCTCACCTGACCACCCCTCGAGTTCCAAGGGCACAGGTGAGACCCCTTCTCCAGATCTGTCCACTGCAGGAAGAGGAGACAGCTCCAGGATGCGGGGAGGAGGAAGTCTAAAATGCTTTCAATCTAAATGGTAGTTTCTACCCTCAGTTCCTTTTACTCTGAGATAAATAGTTTAAGACTGGAGAATGCCGATCTGTCACAATTCAAAAATGCTGTTTGATTTGGACCACACTAATTCAGTGTTGGTATCATGCAGGGCCGGGCTCAAGTTTACTTTCTTTACTGTCAGTCAGAGACAGTGGGAACCGGCTTAAGAAGGATGCCCTCCCTTGCCTAGTCTAGCCAGTGGGTTTTGACACCTCTTAACAGGGGGTTATGTCTGCGGCGGGCTATGAATGAGCTCATCACAAACACTTTGCTCTATTCACCCAGGCTTGTTTGGCTGTCTCTCTTTCCTGGCTATATGTTGCTGATCACTAACCAAGGTGAGGATTACAGTGGGGGAATGATTATATAACGTAAGTAGGTGGCACTTGGTTTTGAATGATCTCTGATTTGGAGAGCTTGTTAATTCCCTGCAACACTTTCTGGCTTAGCCTGGATTGGCTGGACTCAGAGGCCTTTGATGCAGAAAAGTTGTAAGGGGGTCAGCTTTGCCTGGACTTCTGTGGGGTTTGAGAGGGACAGTGGAGCCTCTTAGGACAGGAACATCCAGCTCAGACAATGGTTTCAAAACTCCTACAGTCTCCAGGCACAATGGCATAGGGCCCGTAATCCCAGCACTCGGGAGGCAGAAGCAGGAAGGACGTGAATTCAAGGCCTCTCGGCTACACACAGAGACCTTGTTTCAAATACACACGTACACACCTCCTCCCACTTATCAAGGACCTCTCCATTGTACAGCAGGAAAGGAGTGAGGCTTAAGTATTTTCTAAGTCCCAAGACAGCTGAAAGCAATTTTTTTTAATGCAAACTTGAATGCTGGTCTAAATTTAATGCTTAGTATTAAGCATCAGCCTTGGAGATTTTTGAGAAGAAAAGATGGCTTTGAACCGAATAAAAATATTTTCAGCGGAAAATTCCAGAAACATGTATCAGATGCCAGCGGGGACATGCCTCTGGGTAAAGATGTGCACAGTGAGACGTCCTTGCCTCGGTGGTAAGGGGGTAATGGGATTGGCTTAGAACTGCTCCGTAAAGACAGAGGGCACGAGGCAATGTCAAGGCAAGGCTAGAAGGACCCCATCTTGGAGGCGCTAAGACCCTGCACCCTCAGAGCCAGAGAACAGAGCCGCCATCCAACTCAGCAGTGGCTTCTGCCTGCCTGAAGACGACAGTTCTCCCTAGTGCAGCGGGTTGGTTGGCCTCCAGGTTTGTTCGGATCCTGCGAGCACAAGGCAGGTTGTGCCATAAAGAGTGTGGGCGGCCACAGCCGGGATGGAAACACAGCGGCAGGTACGGCCGTGCTCCACGCGGTCTGAGCGAGTGGTATTTTCACACTGTGCTCAGAGCCCACACAACACCTGGTGGCGCGATTCGTTCCACCGCAACGGAAAACAAAAGCCTGGTGGAGGGATGCATCCAAGGCAACAGGCCAGGGAGAAAGCCATCCGCCAGGCCGAGTGCATGCACAGGGACATCTAAGTGCACCGAGTGGGGCATACAAGCAGGGGTCCTGGCCTGCAGCCTCTGTCAGCTCGGCAGGGAAAATCTTGCAGCGATACTGGACCCTATGTTCTCTAGGTTTTCTAGAGAGAACATAGGGTGGTTTGCTCCCTCAAATCCTCCAAGGGTTTTGCACTGAAGATGGGTAATGCAGAAACTTATCATCAGCCCGGTCCAGCCCACGCCCGGCAAGTAGTTGAGGGCCTGTCGCTTCCCCACGTGACCTGTGAGCTTTACTAAACCACCCCCTTGGTGTGGAGAAGGGGTCAAGGTCAAAAGGCAGGTCGTAGTCATCAGGCAGTTTCTGAAGATTGTTGGGTGTAGGAGTGTTCTGAGAGGCGCCTCTTGGAAAATAGATCCCTGCCATTGAAAAAGAAGACAGTGACGGCCCCAAGACAAGCAGCTAAAATGCTGCTGCGAGTTCTCCCCAAGCTCAGGTAACTTCATCCTGCAGGCAAAGCCCAGGATGCCCGGAGTTCAGCATACTGCCCAGTGGCGTCCTGTCTGTAGCCATGGAAACAGAGAGACAGTCGCCTTCCTGTCTGCTCTCCTGCAGGAGACATCTTGCTGTCAGCGGTGTTTAAAGTTAGCTTTAGAAAGCAAGGCAGTGCGCACCTCCTCTTCTGACACTATGCAAAGAGCCCTGTGGCCATCAAGATCCCAGCATGGAGTCTGTCACACTCTGTCCCCCATCCCTGTCCTTTACCCAGATGGAACTCCTTCCCTGCTAGGACTTAGCAGAGGTGTCTCAGGCTCCTGCAAATCCACCTTTAACGCTTGCTGTTTCTGTACTCATACCCTGTTCCAAGATTCAGAGGGCAGGGCATGGACACAAATCAGCCCTGGGGGCAGGTGTACTGAGATGCCCTCCAGGCTCCTGTGCAAGCTAGAGACAGGCTCTGATGGTGATGCCCAGTTCCCTGGACAGGTGCCTGGGCCATCTGTCCCCAGGCACAGGCTGCCTAGCCAAGCCTTAGAGGATCTCCTGGAGGCTGGGTCAATAAGAAACTAACAATTAGGAAGACAGACAGACAGACAAGACTTCTAACTAGAAGGCAAAGCAGACCATGATAGTGCAACATTAGTAATGGCTAAGTTACATTCCCTGGGATCAGGGATCCGGCGTGGCATTTGACCTGGCGAGTCTGCACTCATATTCCCAAAGGAGCAGAGAGATAATAACTCGGTGTGCTTTTTGTGAAAAACTCAGCATATCCTGGCAACTATAGACAAAGAATTCTCACTTCGTGTTCAGGAAAGAACAACAAACAAAGCAAAATAAAACACAGAGTTGACAGTGAAAAGATTGCTGAATTCTGGAAAACAAGCCTAGCATTAGGAGAGACGGGGTCTGGGGTAAAGTGCTTGTCATCGGAGCTTGAGAGAATAAGGAAGTTGAAAACAAGGAATAGAGGATCACGTCATTTACGTAGACTACACAGATTTCTCACCAAATGCCATCCAAATTATCCCATATTAAAAAGCCATTAGGGGGTAGTTGGAATAGGCCAACTCTATAGGAACATATCCCGTGTCTCTCTTAGGCTGTGATCTCCCCCACACCCTACCCCGCCCCACCCCGAAAGCACACCAGAGACAAAGCTTTGAGAGTGACCTCAGAAGCACAGGACAGGTCATCAAGCTTCGGTAGAGGCAGGGACAGCCTTCAGGAGAGAAGAGATGCAGGTGCCGGCCGGCGGGTAGAACTGTGCCCTGGTGTTGAACTTGGGCTGACTGCGGGGTTACAAGCAGACGTCGGAACCACCTACCTCAGTGCCATATTCAACACGCAGACTACAGAAAGGACTCAGTGTGGTTTTCTCCTTCAATGTGATTTTTAATAAAGTATCCTGAGTTAATAACTAGTTATGACATGTATTTTTTTAAAAAACAGCAGTAAGGCTAGCGGCATAGATTTAAATGTGCCAGTAACAGAGTGCAGACAGGACCAACTTAGACGGCGAAGCCAAAACCTACAGCAACTCTTGAACAAAGCTGGTGGGCACGGTGGCACGCACCCGTCATTCCAGCATGCGGAAAGCTGAGGCAGGAGGCTCAGGAGCCGGAAACCAGACAGGGCTGCGTAGCTGCATAGTGATTATTCAAAGAATAGTCATTACCAAAGCCCGTGTGGTACTGTGTTGGCTCGTTTGAGGTCAAGTAAGCACAGGTGGAGTCATCTGAGAAGAGGAAACTCCAATTGAGAAATGCCTCCGTAAGACTGGGCTGTAGGCAAGCCTGTAGAGCATTTTTCTTATTTAATGACTGACGGGGGAGGGCCCAGCCCATTGTGGGTGGTGCCATCCCTGGCCTGGTGGTCCTGGGTTCTATAAGATAGCAGGCTGAGCAAGCCATGAGGAGCAAACCAGAAAGCAGCACTCCTCCATGGCCTCTGCATCAGCTCCTGCCTCCAGGTTCCTGCCCTGTGTGAGTTCCCACCCTGGCTTCCTGTGATGATGAACTGTGTGATGTGGAAGCTTAAGCCACATAATAAACTCTTTGCTCGCAAGTCACTTTGGTCATAGCGTTTCATCACAGCGGTTGTGACCCTAAGACGCAACATGTGTGAAGAAAGGAACACATAGGTGCTTGCCACCTTTGTCAATAGGGTGTCTCTTCTTGGGACAGGCAATAAATATTGGCTGAGAAGTAGAGTCCTTCTCTGAAAACGGTAGCTGAAAACTGGTGGTTTTCTGTTTTTGGTTTGTTTGGGTTTTTTGTTTTTGTTTGTTTTTTTGAGACACGGTTTCTCTGTGTAACATCCCTGGTTGTCCTGGAACCCAGTCTATAGACCAGGCTGGTCTTGAACTCACAGAGACCCACCACAGCTGACTGGTTTCTGGTTTATTAGAACTAGAGATTTGAACCTAGGTCTCCCACAAGGCAAGCACTGTCTGTGCCTCCCAGTACCTGAAATGGCAGGCTTGTACAGGCAGGTCTGGCTAGCCACTGGGGGACTCTGCTCAGCACAGCACTGCACATGTGCTTGGTGGGTCTTCAGCGGGAAGATGGAAAGAGGCGGGAACATCCCTACCCATGAGCACTAGGGAAGCCATCTGGGTTTTCCTCTGCGGACGCAAGACAAAACCACCAAATGAAGAATCTAAACTAGATCAAGGGAGCTTCGGGTGTAACCCAACGGTAGGACATAGCTAGCTTGCCCCTGGGATCAGCGATAAATGAATAAAATAACGGAGGGGGAGAAAGAAGGTTCAGGTGTTGGGAGACTTTTTTTTTATAACAGCCAGGGATTTCAAAACTCAGAAAACAGGCTGCCATATTTTTTTTCAACACTGCCAGAGAAGAAGAAAAAAACCCAAAAAACAAACAAGCAGGTTCTTTGTGAAATTAAGAAAGCTCTATTGAGTTCACCCTCTTTGTAAAAGTTCAGAAAAATTAATTTCACCTTTACAGAAGTGAATAACAGTAAAGAACTCGGGTTCCCTCCCGCGCAAGGTGATTTTAATGAAGGAGATATAATAAAGAGTGAAGTAATACCCCCAGAGACACGGGAAATCTGCACGAGGAAACACGCGTGCCGAACAAAGGCTAGCGCCTCCCGTGTCAAGAGCAAACACAAAGGGACGGAGGCAGCCACAGAAGCGATGGAGACACAGCAAGTCCACACACAGAAGAATTCAAAATCACAAACTCAGGGAGCGGTCGGCCCGCATGAAAGAAGTATTTTCAGAAATGAACCTGGGGGGAACACAAAGACGAATAAACACAGCAGATAATGCCTTGGAAGAAATTAAAAAAAGAAAACAAAGAAAGATGGAAATGTGCAAAAAAATCAAAGAAACAAACATGACTCTGAGATGAAAGAGAGGAGCAGCAAACCTTGAAGGAGGTCGAAGGGATTCAAGACAGAGACGAGAGAAAGCCAGGAAGAAAGAAAATGAAAAACCACGGCAGCCGAGAGAGCACCCTGAAGGCTGCGGCTCAAGAAAGCCTTCCAGAAACAACAAGAAAAGAAGGCTTGAAGCTAACTGCACGTGGAAAGGTTACATTACATTAGCCCCAAGAACACTGGCCGAGAGTGGCCCAGACCAGGGCAGAATTTTGCAAAATGATGGAACTTTAAGGAAAACGAAAAATCTTTTGAGTAAGCAAAAAAACAAAACAAAACAACCTAGTGCATGAGCTGGGGAGGGCTTAGAAGCTGAAAAATCCCCCTGAGATTTTGTGTTGCAAGCAGAAGAAAATAGAGGAACATATTCCTGAAACCCAAGGAATCAAAACACACAAGCTAGTATCTTATATCTGGGGAAACTGATTCTTTTGTTTATTTGTTTATTTGGTGTGTGTGTGTGGGGGGGTTCTCTGTAGCTTTGAAGTCTGTCCTGAAACTAGCTCTTGTAGACCAGGTTGGCCTGAACTCACAGAGATCCGCCTGCCTCTGCCTCCCAAGTGCTGGGATTAAAGGCGTGCGCCTGCGCCACCACTGCCCAGCGGGAAACTGATTTTTAAATATCAGGGTACAAATAAATTCTTACTGGCGTGTAAGAAAGAACTTTGAAAAGAGTGTTCCCACGAGCCTTTCCTGAGGAATTTACAAGCAAATGAATTTCAGAGAGCCAAAAATTATTAGAACAGTTATCAACATATGGAGGTAAATATTAAATATATAGTTAAAGAATTAAGAGTAAATGAGGAATAAGGGACCAGCAAGATGGCTCAGCAGATAAAAATGCTTGCTACCAAAACTTATAACCCAAGTTCGAATCCCTGCATCTGCATGGTGAAAGGGAAGAACTGATTCCCAAAAGTTGTCCTCTGACCTCCACAGAAGCCAGAAGAGAGGGTCAGATTTCCTGGAGTTGGAATTACAGGTGGTTGTGAGATGCCTGATATGGACCCCGGGAATCAAACTCAGGTTCTCTGAAAGAAGGGCAAAGGCTCTTAACTGCTGGTCAATTTCTCTAGCCCTTTATTGGACATTTGTTTGTCATTTTAAACTTCATTATATATATATATTATATATATAAATATATATGTATTTTGTCTACATGTATGTTCTATGTACTACCTGCACGCAGTGCCTGTGGAGGCCAGAAGAGGGAAGCCACATTCCAGGTTCAGGGGGTTGTGAGTCACCATGTAGGGGCTGGGAATCAGAAACTCAGGCTTTGAAGAGCTCTTAACCCTGAACCACCTCTCCAGCCTTGCAGTAGACATTTTGTTTTTTACTGTATTGCATTGAGCTTTTAGAGCAGCCTTAGGGTCTGAATGAAATGAAGTATGGTTTCCATGGGCCTTTTCCCACAGATACACACAGCCCCTCTCACCATCAATGCCCACAGCAGTGGTTTGCTTGCTGTAGCCAGTTGATAGCGTTGACTGCCATCAACCAAATCCCATGGTTTACAGTGAGAGTCACACCTGGTTGTGTATTTGTGGATTATGAAACATAGACAAGAATGTGTATTCACTCTTATAGTGTTGTTCAGAGGAGTTGTGCTGTTTCCCGTCCCTGCCTGCTCTGCCTGTTCATCCCCTCCACCACCAGAGACCCTGGCAACCCCCGTCTGCCCGTTTGGAACATCATATAGCTGGGGACCCTTTTCAGAATGACCCTTCTTCTTCTCCCCCGCCCCCCCCAACATGCTATTCTTACTAATGATTTGGGAATTTTGTACAATGCATCCTGATCACAGCTGCTTCCCACTTCTTCCAGGTCTCCCTTTCCACCCTTATGCCCCCTCCCCCCAAAAAAACCCTACCAAATCCAATTTTTGTCTTCCATATACTCATTGGAGCATGGCCAAACTCCCAGTGGTCAGCCCCTTAAAACCGAATGCTTTCTCACCCGTCCGCTAGAAGCCATCAACTGTGAAGAGCTACCCTTGAGCATCTGTATCACAGTTTTAAAGGACTCTCTTTAGGAGCTTCCTGTCTGCACTGTTTCTTTCTCTTTTTTCTTTTCTTCTTTTTCAAGCGTAGGGGTGGGGTGGGGGGAAGAGTTTGTCCCAGCAGCATGTGGTGTCTCTCATTCTCAGTTATGAGTCTGCAGCCATCAACACCACTACAGAAGAATTTTCCCCGTCCGTAGCAGCAGCGGCAGAATGGACTTCCATGTGGTTTCTGGAAGCAACACGGATTGTGGACATCAATCTGGTCCCCGGTAGCAGCATGGATCAGGGCGTTAACGTGGTTTCTGTCCAGAGCACAGACCACAGACTTAAACATGGTCTCCGGTGGCTGCACAGACTACGGAACCCCCTCTAGGAGGCTCCGTGCAGACAATGAACCACTCTTCCTCTGCAGCGTCCTGCTGCCGCTCACAGTCAGGGCAATCATAGGGCTGGACAGTGTATCTGAGGGCAGGACCCGGGCAGGCTCCGGGCTGCTGCACACCACCCTTCCCTCGGCGCTAGTTGCCCTGCCTGTACCCTGGGCACAACCATTGGTTGTGACACCTCATCCCACGCTCTCCTCCCCTCAGAAGGGCAGACAGCCCAAGCGACAGCAGCAGCAGCAGCAGCAGCGGTGGCAGCGGTGGCAGCGGAGGCTCCACGCTGTGGGCAGGGCCAGTGGCACCCAGGTGAAGTGCCCCGGCAGTGCACAGACTAGCCCCACTCAGTAACGACTTGCTCCTTTGCCCATTCCCACAGTGGTTCCATACCCGCCGCCACCGCCGCCGCCACCCTGACTCCAGTTCTGCCTCTCCTCATCACACACGCAGCTCCACCCTGCCATCTTTCCCATCTCCCTAACGCACACTCATTTATTAAGGCGGTGTCGCAAACTGCTGGATGTCACACAGTATATTCTTTTGCCCAAACAGCTTTACATGAAAATACTTTATTGCAAGGAATTGTTGATCTGCTTCAAGGTTTCCGAAGCACCATCAATACTGGAATATCTCTGAGACTGGCTCAGACATCCTGCTGCTGCCCGGAATCAGGGGGATCATGCAGCGGGACCTGCAAGGGCTTGAAGCAACCTCCCTGCCCTGCTGGCACCCCGGGGATGACCATCGTGCTTGCAGCCTGAGGGCAGTGCCCAGCCCCGTGCTCTCCTACCCGCAGCAGGGCAAGCAGTGTGATAGGCAGCTGCGGTGATGGTTCCACGGCATGGTCTTGGCCCGTGGGTTGGGCAGTGACGCCGACCTGAGCGGGGAGCAACGAAGCTAGGGGAGTCAGATGGTGGCCCGAGCCTCCCAGCGGTCTGAGGACTTGCCCCACTAAGGTAACACCTTGCTCCTTTCCTTTGTTTACCGCGGCCACATTTCCACACCTCTCACCACAAGCATGATGTTCCGTACCACCATCTTATTTTTTCCAATCCCATGAAACCATTTTTTTTTTTAAAGCATCCTCCCATAAGAACTGCCTTATGCTGTAGTTGGTCAGTAGATACTGCTCACCCTGCGGTTCATCCTCTGCTGCTGCATCTCCCTGAAAAGACTCTGAGGGTTTATCGGGCTCCTCAGTGTTGCCCCACAGACCCGCGAGTGCTGGTGGCCACTGCCATCTTGAATCTCCAGAAGGCCTCTTTGCAATCTGCAATATGCATTTTGATTTCTTCCAAGACTTTCTGAGGCCTGATGACTTATTTACTTTTATGTCTTTGGATATTCTGGATAACGATCTATTATCAGATTTGTCAATATTTTCCCACAGGCTGTGGCTGTCTTCTCATTATTTGGACATTTAGCAATTTGTGACGAAAAGAGGAGAGACAAACAGACCGTTGGAAGATTCTGCAACAGTGCAAGGCAGGACATGGGCGGCTTCAGGTTTGGAAGACACGCTAGCTGAGGCTAAAAGGCGGAGTCCAAAGGACATGAGAATCATTTGTAGGAGGTTCCCACTGGCCAACCTGAGAGCCCTCCGTACATCAGCAAAGATTTTAATTATAGTGGATTGAGCCCCATCAGATGCAGTTGAGTCTTTAGTTCTTAGAAACACTGTCAGCTGGGCACTGGTGACGCACAGCTTTAATCCCAGCACACAAGAGGCAGAGGCAGGAGAGTCTCTGTGAGTTCGAGGGCAACAGCCTGGTCTACAGAGTGAGTTCCAGGACACCAGGACTACACAGAGAAACTTTGTCTAGAAAAACCAAAAATAAAATAAAAAATAAAATCAATGTCACCTTTCAGAGGATGACGAGCAAACTCATTCTCTCAAAAACAAATAGGTAGGCTTAGCAACCTACACCTATAATCCCAGCATGCTGGATGTGGAGACAGAGGATTGTGAGTTCAAGACCAGTCTGTGCTTTCTGGTAAGATCTTGTCTCTAAAACGAAACTGGTATGTAAAGGAAAAGCAGCAAGGGGTCGTACTGCCTTTAACATGTCAACTCTACCATCAGGTCACTCAGTAGACAGCCGAGTGGAAATATCTCTTTACAGAGTATACAAGGCACCGCGTGAGAGCGTGTAGAAAATCACCGTTTAGATCTCCTCAGTGCATCAGGGGATTAATGCATCATATGGCGACAGGGACATACATCTCACACTAGGAGGTGACAAGATCCGCCTGCCTCCCTGTGAGAACAGCCCACACCTGTACGGACTTGACAAAAAGAGAGACCCTGGTTCTAATCCAACCCCTGGATCCAGCTGCCACTTGTCAGGAAATTCGGATGTGTATCTTGAACCACGCCAACAGTGTCAATCAGAGGAATGGAGACAGTAGAAACGCGGTGTCCACGGCTCAGATTCTTCAGCATGCAAACTGTGAGATAAGAAAGGCGTGAGGGTATTCCTGCAAACTAAAGGAGACTCAAAAGATGGAGAATGCTTGAAAAGGAGGAGACGACATTCTGTGTCTACGGAGGCATGCTCAGGTGTGTGGGAAAGAGAGAACCATCAAAACAGAAGAGAGCGGACACTCAGAACAGTCGGGTGAGGGCCCAGAATAATGGTATGCGTCTACCATGCCAGTCCATGGGCAGCAGAGCCAAGACATGTGTGGGTTTGAGGCCATCTTGAGCTCGGAAACAAAAACAAAAAGTCAGGAGAGCAGGAGAGGGTTGCTTTGGCCAAGAGAGTGGCTGTTGAGGTTGGGAATAGTCAGTCACAGGAGGACTTCTGGGGACGAGGGAGGTTTCACCCCTGACCTACATGGTTATTATAATAATTGCTTAAGTTATACCTCTGCTTGGCTTTTCTCTGTCTTATCCTATGATAGATGTACATCTTTTGCCCTCAGTTTTCCTAGTTGAGAATTCCAGTCAGTGTATTTTGGTCATATACACTGCCCTCCTTCAACAACCCCCAGGCCTGCCCACCCCCTTCCTTAGTCACCAAACTTTGTGTCCTTGAAGGTTGATTTTGTTTTTGTTTTTGTTTTTGTTTTACCCATCAAGTTCAGTTTGTGCTACCCTTATACTCTTGGGTGTGGGGCCGTCAACTTACGAAGGGTGCCACTCTCAAAGAGAACTGACCCTCACCAGCCACCCGTTGGCCAACAGCTCCCCGACTACAGGTGAGTCATGGTGCCCACCTTCCTTCCCTGTGCCGGCACTTTTGTCTGGATTGAGCTCTTTCACTGTAGGCTGTTATAACTTCTGTGAATGATTAATTTTGTCTGTTTGTTTTGGGGAATGTTTGCTTGTTGTTTCTGAGACAAGGTCTCACTATGTAGTGCTGGCTGCCTGATAACTCATTGTGTAGACTGGCCTGGCTTCAAACCTACTGTGATCCTCTTGCCTCTGCCTCCCCAGTGCTGGGATTAAAGGCATGCGCCACTACTCCTGGCCCTGCTGTGAATTCTTATGTGTAGCTGCCCTGCTGTGTCTGGTGATCATTTTTCCTTGTTGTCATCTGTCGCCTCTGGCTCTCTTCCCTGCCGTCTTCTGCAGTGGTCCTTGAGCTTTGGGAGGAGGCAGTGTGATACCAATGCCTAATGAAGGGCTAAACTTTCCGAAGTCTCTTATTGTCGGCACCTTGACCAAGTGTGGGTTTCTGTGTTAATCACCATCTAGCATAGCAGGAAGCTTGCTGAGAACTTAGAGAAGCCCTGGCCTATGGAAATAGTGGTAAGTCATGACTTCTGATGACTTTCTGATAAATGTATTTCTTTTGTAAAAGGATCGAAAGATTTAGTTTTATTTTATGTGTATGCATGTTTGCCTGTGTGTGTATGACTGTGCACACTGTGTACCCATGCAGGCCAGAGAGGGCATCAGACCCCCTGGAACTGGAGTTACAGATGGTTGCAAGGCACCACATGGGTGCTGACAACAGGACTCTCTGCAAGATGCTTACCCAGTGAGCCACCTCTGCAGCCTTCTGTGCTTCTTAACGTTTGTTCTTCAGTTCACAGCTTGTGCCTCGTTCTGTACCCCAGAGGAGACAGTGGTAGTCATGACTGAAGTCCCAGCCGGACTGGGCCACTTGAGACATGGAACTTCCACCAGAACAGAAGGTCTAGAGGCCACAGAACACGCTTGCGTGCTCACTGCTGTATTACCAGATGAACCTAGCAGCTCAGTAAATGTCAGCTGAGTGGATATACAGCAGAGAACAGACTCGGGACTCCCTGTACTCTGTGAAACGTGTAGTGTCAACACTATGAAAGCCAGTGTGTCCCCACCATGACGCTCTCTCTCCCTATTGTCTCTCACTCAATGACATTTATAGGTAAGGTCATTTCACGGCTCCTTTGGCCACCGTGCCTCCCATCGTCTGAGCCAGGTGACAGAAGAGTCCCAAGAACGACTCTGTTGTTCACCGTCTCATCTCTAAAGACTATGAAGTCTACAAAGGATGCCACACAGGAACTGGTTGAGCCAGGGGAGAGGTGGGACCAGCCTGTCATTTGACCCAGAGTCTGTTGACATTTCCACGAAGCAGGGTACGTGGCATGCTGGGATGTGTTTCCTTTGTGGCCAGTAAAGGAAACCAGGAACACCTGTGAGCTTTCATGCTCGAGGTGGAGTCCTACAAACACGATCAGGGAAAGATGTCAGTCATGCCGGCTGTGTCTAGTGTGGGGGCTCATGATGGTGTCTTCCATTTCTGCCTCCCATCTCCAGGCTCCCAACTCTAGGTCCTTGGATCCTACCCTAATTTTTCTGTTTGCTGTAATAAAACACTCTGACCAAAAGCAAGTAGGGGAGGGAGGGCCTTATTTGACTTGTAGCCTGTTATTGAGAGAAGCCAGAGCAGGAACACAGGCAGGAACCTGGAAATGGGAACCGTCGGGGAGGATGCTGCTGGCTGGCTCACTTGCTCATTGGCTTATGCCCAGCAGGCTTTCCTACTCAGCCCAGGACTACCCACCTAGGGATGGTGCCACCCTTAGTGGGCTGTGCCTTCCTGCATCAATTAGTGATCAAACACTGCTCCCCACACATGTTCCCAGGTCCTTCCGATCTAGGAGATTCCTCAACTGGGGCTTCCCTCTCAGAGGACTCTAGGCTGTGTGAACTTGACCAAACTGACCCGGACAGACCCCAACACCATGGGGATTTCAGGTGTGCCTTCAAACAAATATATGGTACCACCTTCATCCTAGGGAATCCAGACCCAGGACACATAGGAAAGGCAACATCTGGACTGAATTAGAGGAAATCCAGTTCCTGAGATTTCATTGGTGAGTGATGCCCCCTCCTTCCTGCCTGAGACTGGTCAGTAGGTGGGACACCTGAGCACCAAAGCCTGAGTCATTATTCCAGCTGGAGAGCATTAATGGATTCTTGTCTCTGTTTCCCATTTAACAAACATTGGCTGAGTCCATTAAGGTTGGGGTGGTGCTGATCTTGACCTGAGGTCGAGAGGAGTGTTCTGGACCTGGAAGCAGTTTCTTTCACCCAGCATTTGTTCAACAGTTCTCTTCCAAGTCCACAGACTCTGCTCACCCCTGGAAATAACGCTCCTCTCTCCCCCTTTTCCCAAAGACAAGCTCCACAAATCCCAAGGATGCCAGTTCTGTACCCCTCTTCTTCCAGAGCCGTTCCCTGTGGATATTAGCCTGTTTCATCTTGCTATAGCATGACCCCCCTCTCCCAGGCTAGATACTTGATGTTTTCTTTTTAAATCCTAACAGTTTGGGAAAGTCTGCAATTGAGCAGACAGGTCTGTTTGGCCTCTGGTGAGGGCTTCCTTGTCTCCACCACATCCTGGCGGATGGCATCATGGGGGAGGACCATGCAGATGGGCAGAACGTGCAATGAGACAGGAAGCCAGAGAGCAGGCAGGAAGGAGCCCGCTTGCTCTCACACAGTCATCTGCTTGAGAGAACTGACAGCCCCACGGGAGCCACCTTAGCCTCTTCCGAGGGCAGACCTCCCAGTGAGCCAACCAAGTCGCATCAGGTGCCCATCTTTCCAAAAGCCCCCCCCCCACTGGGACCAAGCTTCTGATACATGAGGGGAAGCTGTGTGAAAACCCAAGCAACGCAATTGGTCCAGGGAGTTGACGAGGATTCCTTTGACTCCTACCGTACCAGTCACAAAGTGAGCGAGATTTGATGGGACCTACCTCAGGGCTCATAGCCTGGCCAATGGGCATGGGAATATCTATTTTTGTAGTTTATGGAAGGGGATGGAGGTTCCTTTATGAGAGAGAGAGAAAGAGACATGTTTCTCTCCAGTAACCCCTTCACCGCCAGTTAAGTACAGTAAACCTATTTAAGAGTGTCCCCCAGGAAGCATAAACTTCATTTCATTGCACCATATAATCCCCTATAATGGGAAACCAGTAATGAGGGTGCCAACAGCAGGTGCAAAAGGCGGTTTTACATCAATAGAACATTCAATTCTAATTAATCTCTTCGTAGCCAACATAATTGAGTCATCACAGGGACCACCAGCCTCACCCCTACACCCCACCACACAGTCATGTTTGACAGCCCTGCCTTCCCCCAGCTGGGTTAGCATCCGTGAGGAGACAAAGCAGAAGCAGCGCTGATAGCATCTCTGGCGATGTGGGCTTACAGAAGAGTCTCTTTATTTCCATCACCGAGTTATTACTGACATGGAAGGCCCCGAGCTGAGTCTCAGAGGCCTCCCCTCTGTATGTAAATAGCATCCCAGCTTGTTATTTATTTCTCGCCTCTCCTTTTTCCTCCTCTGCCCCCAGGGTTTTTTGTTTTTTTTTTTTTATTCTGAAGGCATCACCAGGGTCACGTCTCTCTCTGCTATCACAGAACTCTCCACTTTAGCAGCCTAAGAAAGAATGATGAGGCTGCGGAGGGCCCCGTGGCCCGAGTGTGGGTGTGTGTCTTGTCGGCCTCTGTCCTCCCAGGTGGAGGGGATAATTCATGCATGGGTGACAGCCAGTTTAAAAGCGATCCCTTCGAGGCCTCAAGAAAATGCACAGACTTCATAAGCTCCCAATATTGCTTCATCTGATGTATCTCCTTCATTGCTTTCTTCCCCTGATGTTAAACTACAATCATCCTCAGCATTGAGCAAAGTTGTGACTGCCTAATGTACGGAGCATCTCTGTTAATTAAAACGCCCCCTCCCCATGTCCGCATGCTAGCTTCCCAGGGCTTGACTCTCAGCAAATGGGAGCACACAAACATCAAGCCAAAATCAAATTTCAGGCCAACCCTGAACAAGGCAAGCAGGGACGGAGTGGGAGCCCTGCCTAAGGGAGAAACGGCAGGGTCACAAAGACCGACCTCAGTCACTTTCAAAGGCATCCGAAGGTGGTGTCCCCAGCGGCCTAACTAACGCCCATGGGGCTCCGCCTCTTAAAGGCTCAGCTCCTCACAACATCACCACACTGGGAACTGAGTATCCTATGACCACACCCAAACCCCAGCATCACGATTTATCCCGTTCTGACAAGTTGAAGATCTGGCAACTTCATTATCCCACTGGTACATCATAGAAAGAGGAAATGTAAGCTCTGCCTTGGAGGCCGGCTCATAACATCAAAATAAAAATGAGCAGCATAGGGCAGGATTGGTCGTTCAGTAGTTAAGAGTGTGGCCCCTGGACCTACAGCTGGTTCACAATTGCCTGTCATTCCAGTGGATTCGACGCCCCCTCTAGGAGCACTGAACTCATGTGTGTATACTCTGCCCCCCCATACTCATAATTAGAAATAATTATAAAATCTTTGGAAAAAAAAAACAAAGAATGAGCAACTTGAGGGATTCATTGCCCCTGTTCCCTAGCTGCAGATGCAACATGGCCCCTAGTCCCAGTCCCCTGCTGCCGTGACCTGCCCAGCCTGATTGACTGCCCAAAGCTTTTGTCCTGCGAGTCACTTTTTGTTTGTTTGTTTGTTTTGGTTTTGGGTTTTGTTTTTTTTTTTTTTGAGACAGGATTTCTTTGTGTAACAGCTCTAGCTGTCCTGAAGTTAGCACTGTAGACCAGACTGGCCTCGAACTCAGAGATCTGACTGCCTCTGCCTCCTGAGGTATGAGCTGCTTTTTTTCTGGATAGTTTGACACAGTAACAGGAAAAGTTTTGTGTGTGTGTGTGTGTGTGTGTGTGTGTGTGTGTGTGTGTAATTTTATAATGAGGACAATGTTCGGTTGTGGCCTTCTGAGGGGAAATGAGTTTTTCCTGTATAGATCCCATAGGGTTAATACGTTTATTGAGTATGAGTGCCAGGCAAAAGGCTGGGCTCTGAAGAGGGCAGGGGATGCCAATATGTCATGTGAAACTCAGACGGAATGGCCAGGTGGGGGAGTGCTGGGTACCACATTAACACAAGGTCCTGAGCCCCCCATGGACCTGTGCAGGGAGAGAGTGGAGGAATGAAGGCTCATTTCTCAGAAGCGAGGCTGCATCAACCACAGTTTGTACAGACTTTGAAATAGATCTAACTTGATTTTTTTTCCCAAGTCTGAGTTTCTCTGTGTAACAGCCCTGGCTATCCTGGAACTTGTTTTGTAGACCACACTGGCCTCGAATTCATAGAGCTCCTGCCTGTCTGCCTCCCATGTGATGGGATTAAAGGTGTTTGCCACCACACCCAACTTGATTCTTCCTTTTTTAAAAATTTAAATATCTCATTTTACAATTCAAATAAAAGGAACAGCTCGCAGCTCTGAGCTTCCACCTTATTTGGGGCCTACCTCTTCTCTTCCTAGGGGTAGATGGCTGTTTCTGAACTATGTAGGTGAAGCTCTGTGTGCCCCCAGACAGGGCTGAGCCCATCACCAGGTAGCTACCCAGGCCATCCTGCAGGCCGCTGCTCTTATCCTATCTCCCTTTTGTTATCCACGGAGTCAAAGTCCTCAGTCAGGAAGTCAGGGCTGGATTTGTATAGGAAATTGTGCTCCACATGCTACCATCATTCATGGGTCCTGATGTCCCAGAATTCAGTGTCCTCTTGCCT
The DNA here is from genome assembly GCF_014885135.2 of Alexandromys fortis. Taxonomy (NCBI): domain Eukaryota; kingdom Metazoa; phylum Chordata; class Mammalia; order Rodentia; family Cricetidae; genus Alexandromys; species Alexandromys fortis. The sequence continues at coordinate 4,202,907 of NW_026068048.1, forward strand.
CTGTCCATATATAAGAGGGAGTGAGACCCCTCAGAAAGCCAGAACCTGTGTGGGGTTTGGAATAGGGCACAGAGAGAATCCATCACCTGAACTTGGGTTTCTTATTAGAGCTTGGGGTCTGGGGTGGGGGAGGAGGAGGAGGACAAAGGGGTCTATATTAAGGATTGTCATATCCGTGGATGTTGATTTTCACTAAGATTCTAGGAACACTTTCACTATCAAACGTGCACCCCTCTGCCCAGATCCCTCATAGAATCTTTGTAGCTCTCATCCACCAGGGCCCAGCCTTGCCCCTCAGGTCCAGCAGCTTGCTCACTGCCAACGGTAATCCATGGCTCCCGCTGGGGGCAGTGGGTGTTCCCTGGGTGGCTTCTCTCTCTTCCAGGTGGAGGCTCAGGGTCTTGCTGATCTTGCCCTTCTGCTTCTGTGTGGAGTGGATGTGATGGGCAGGAGAGAGGTGTTGGTAGCTGTTCTGGGGGTGCGATGGGGAGAGTGGGGAGAGTCTGGCTTGGCAGCATAAGAGGTGGAACTCACTGCCTCCCCTGCCCTCCCACACACACACCATGCTCTGGAGGACCAGCCCTCTCCAACCTGCGGATGAACACTGTTGTCCCAAGTCCACAGGGATCTAAGTCAGTGGAGGTCATCGGATGGGAGACTCTTGACCACCAAGGAGACGGCTGAGCCACTACCATTGACCTGGGAGGTAAAGTATATGGGAGGCCAAAGCTGCAGTCCCTTGAGGCTGGTGAAAGCTGGGTTTCCCTGAATCATTATTTTTGTTACAAGGAACAAACAATAGCTAGAGTGAACACAAAAGGCCATGTGCTTCTGGGAAGTACGAGGAGTGTGGATGTCTTCTATAGCGTGTGACAGGTAGGTCTCAGCCATCTGTGTAATGATTGTTCCGTCTCTTTAAGAGACAAGCCACGCCCACTCCCTCCCCAATCTGCTGAGGCAGGCTGATCTTCAGCTTCCTGCCTGAGCTCACTCTCTTTTCTATCTTCCTCTTGGAGAGGCAGCTTCTGCCTCTCTCCCCACTTCTCCCCTTCCCTTCTGTCTCTCTCTTCTCTCTCTCCTCTCTCTCTTTCTCTCTCTCTGCTCTTCTCCCCTTCCCCCTTCCCCCTCCATAACCCCCTAAATAAATATCCAACCTCACTCTGCATGGCGTGCCTATCCATGTCTCTGTCTCTTGCCCGCCCGCCACATGTCTACCTGCCTTGGGACCTACAGCATTTCTGCTGCCTACTGCCGCCAGGGATCCTGCACCATTTTTAATTTTTCCAAAACAATCTGGGCAGGGGAAAACTTAGTCTCTGGCTCACATGAGCCCTTCAGTGAAAACACTCACTTCACTCCGAGCTGCTCTGGCCCTGGTGCTAACTTGCACATAAGACTGTCCTCATCACACCCCGCACCATTCCTGTCCCCACCACCTTGCACTTGGTGATTCATGAGGATTTATTTGGTCATCCCAACTGAACCCCCCCCCCCCGGGGGAGCCCTCCACCTCTGCCTGATCAATGCTGCTGAGATACAGCAGACCACACCAGTCTGATGTTATGCAGTCTGATAACTACCTAGAGCTCACCAAATGGAGCACACAGTCCTCACTGTGGATCTGAGGCCAGCCTCTTCCTCCTCTCTGGTTGTGACCCTTCTTCCTACAGCACCCACTCACAGGGGTTCTCTGAAACACGTCCCCCACCGCTCACCCTCACACACCCTTGCCTCCCAGCTGGCATCTCTTGTCTGGTATCCTTCCAAGCATTTTAGCCTGTGCAATATGTCAAGAAAAGAAGTATCGACAAGAAGAGGGAAGAGCAAAAGAGGGAAAGAATTTCAAAGCACTCACCAAATAAAAAAGCAGAGTATCAAGACCAGAAATAGAACCGAGATCCACCATTATCTAATGCAAATGATAACCAATTAAACAAAATAGGGGCAGGGATATCCCATTCACCATAGCAACAAAAATACAAACTATCCAGGAATGATTAAGCAAAAGAAATATATAGCGTCTGAATTTTTCTTAAAAAAAAAAATCTATAAAATGACTGTGGGATACAAAATATGAGCTTCATAAATGGAGAGACATGTTACAGCCTACAGAGACTCGATAGTAAAAATATATCAACCCCCCCCCAAAACCAATCTATAACTGTAATTTCAGTAAAGATCCTAGCAGGACTCAGAAGGAAGAAGATAGTGAAATTCAAAGGGAAGGATGCCAAATGACTAAGATGAGCTCAGAATTAAAAACAAAGGATAATGAGGGGCTGGAGAGATGGCTCTGTGGTTAAGAGCACTGATCGTTCTTGCAGAGGACCTGACTTTGGTTCTTAGCACCCACATGGTGGATCACAGTTTTCTATAAATCTGTTTTCCCGGGGCCCAGCACCCGCAACCAGCCTCCATGGACTCCTGCATGCACCTGGTGCATAGACATACATCCAGACACACACACACGTGCACATAAAACTTTTCTTAACTTAAAAAAGAATAGTGAAATAGACGTGTGTTAGTGGCCACTAGACTAGAACAGGAAGAGAAACAACCAAGGAGAGCTAAGATATCCCTTCTCTGGTGTGGAGCTGGGGTTGCCAACAGTCATGACAGAAGTTTTCCTAGGATTTCCACCTGCCAGGCCTGCTGCTAAGGACTTTGCATATTGCTGCATTTAAATCTTGACAGTAACCCATATTATGATCCCAAACAAGGAGTCCAAGGCACAGAGATATCAGTTCACTTGCCCAAAGACACAGAGCATTACAGAATTAGAGGGGAGATGAGGTCATGTAGAGGTGAGTGTGGCATTCGGAGGCTTCTAATCTCACACAGTGTACAAAATTGAGCCCCAAATGTGGGAAGCATTTCATGGTAGAAGAAGCCAGGCCAGGCATGGTGGCATATACCTGCAATCCCTGATACTCAGGAGTTTGAGGCAGGAGGATTGAGAGTTCAAGGTTAGCCAGAGCTACCTTGTCAGATCTTGTTTTAAAATAACAAATGGAATGCCATGGCTCAATAGTGGAGTGCTTGCTTAGCATGTGCGAGACTCCGGGTTCAGTCCCTGGTACCGCATCCCCTAGTTCCTTTCCCAACCAAAAGCGGTAGGTATTCATAGCAGTTCTATTAGAAATAGTTGTCAGGAGCCATTTCTCCCAAAATTGGCAGAGCCTATCCCACACCCAATTATCTGTTAATAGAGAGCTATCTGTTAGCGGAACCCGCCCCATATTCCAACTATCTAGAGAACTAGGAGTGTCAACTTGAGACTTCCTGACCAAGTCCTGACTGACCTGACCGATTGTAACCTCCTGGCCAAGGACCTCATGACCGGCTAGAACCACCGCTGCAAGATTCTTTTCTGCCCATGCCCCTGCCCCCCAAATTCCTCATCCTATATAAGCTGTAACCATGACTCTAATAAACGGAGGCTCTGACAAACCTAGCATGGCCTTCTTCCTCTCTCCCACCCATGTCTTTCAGATAGCGCCTCTCTGGGACCCTGGAATTACTGACCAGCCAGGCGGGTTACAACCCTAGACTAAGTGACCTGCCAAGGTGGTCTACAAATAGTCAAACACAGACATGGTGCAAATAACCATACCCTGGCAAATGACCCGAGTGTGGTGTAACCACACCAGGGAATCTTTTTCAGCCCTGAAAAAGGAATGAAGTTCTGATCTGTGCTTCAACACAGCAGATCTTGAAAACAGCACATTATAGGGGACTGTGGTGGTACAGACCTTCAATCCTGGCACTCAGGAGGCAGAGGCAGGCGGATCTCTGAGTTGGAGGTCAGCCTGCTCTACAGAGTGAGTTCCAGGACATTGAGGGCTACACAGAAAAACCCTGTCTCAAAAAAAAAGAAAAAAAGAAAGAAAGAAAGGAAGGAAGGAGGGAGGGAGGGAGGGAGGGAGGAAGGAAGGAAGGAAGGAAGGAAGGAAGGAAGGAAAGAAGAAAGAAAGAAAGAAAAGAAAAGGTTAACTGAAAAAAAAAGTCAGGCCAAAGAAAGCATATGTCTTATGATCCCATTTGCACGAACCTCCCTGAGAGATAACTCCCCAAAGACACAATGCAGACTGCAAAGGGCTGCGGTGAAAAATGGAGAGTGGTTGCCTTAGAGGCCCAGGTTTTCCTTTGGGACTGATAAGAATGTCTTAGAAGTAGGTAAAGAAGATATGAATATTCTAAAGGCCACTGCATCTATTCATGTGTGTGTAAGCCCCTAAAGCCACAGTAGTAGCCAGGCCCTGCTCCCCAGACTACTCCAAAGGTCAAAATGGCTCTTTCCAGGCAGCCAAGCTCCACCCCACAGGAGAAAGAGAGTCCGAGATAAAGCACAGAAGTCCACTAGTCCCTGATCCTGTAATCCTGTTGATCCCATCGATCCCAGAGTTTGCCCCCAAATCCCACCAATCCCAGAACACACCATGGAAGCCCAACCACAAACCCTATGTAAAACCTGCCTTCTGGTAATTCGCTGCTTCTCATCTGAGCAGAGACAGGCACCCTCTTGTGTCTTTCCCAGTATATCTCTTGAGTGGGGTTTGTTTTGTGGAATGACTGTGGTAATCTTTGTCTCAACTGCCAGGATACCTTTCCCCTCAGAGCTGCAACACTTGCACTGGGGAAACCTTTCCCCTCAGAGCTGTACCGCTTACAGAGTGAATGCTTGAAGTAAATTTGTGATGTAAATTTTACCTAAAAGAGAAATACTGGGTGGCACCGTAAACTACTGATTCTAATGCTTTACTGCAGTTGGTCATTGGAGCAGTGGCATCCGATAAATCACACTTCCTTGTCCCTATGTCTGTCTGCAGTGTGGCTTTGCTATCCCTTCCATCACGGAGTGGAGGGCATCTCTCCATCTTGAACAACACTGCTTCCATACTTGCCTTGACTAATGAAGAACAAAGAATCCACAGGATTCAAGTCTTCTACCTTAAGGGAAGTAGCACCTTCTACCTTAACAGGCACTGCAGAAGACACACACTTCAGGGCATGCCTGTAATCTCAGGAGGCTGAGGCAAGAGGATTAAGGCACAGCCAAGCCCCTCCTCTCAAAACAAAGCAGGAAACATTTAAACAAACAAATGAAAAGCAAAATTACAACTTTCGCTTTGCTAACCTGGATCCCTAGGACCACCCACTTTGGTCCTTAGCAGAGGCCAGTGTGGGCTCTTTCAGGATGAGGGACCCACAACCACTTGCCAGTCTCAGTAAGGTGAGACCAACAGAAAAACCATCCACCTGAACTAGGTCCAACCATCATCCAGATAATTATCCTAAAAACAGCACATGGTCATTATTGTAAGTTGCAGTGCTTTCCAGAGAGAACTGTTGGGTAGAAATAGGCAGCGGATACATTTAGGCTTCCCGGGGTCCTTTGCCCCCAATGCAGAAACAAGATAAACCTAACTATAGAAACTTTAAAACTAAGCTAAGTCACAGTTATATAAAACCATTTTAGCCTGTGGTCCCTATCCTGGGGTGCATCAAAACTGCCGGGAAAGTGAAAGTTCTTAGATAGGGGTGCAAGAGAGACACTGAGATGTGCCGCTGGAGGTGTGGGGTTTATTAGGAGACTTATTAGCACCCTCATGACTGCATTTCTGTAACTCCAGCTCCAGGGTGTCTAGCACCCTCTTCTGGCCTCTGAAGGTACTACACTTTGTGCACATACTTATATATAGACACACACATAATTTAAAACAAAATAAAACGGAAGCACCAAACAGCTACTGAACAAGATATGGATTTAGGATGTTGCTCTCTTCATGATCATCCCTTGTTAAAACAAAACGGATGCCAATTAATGTAGATTCATAAAGTAATGGGTATTAGAAAGACACTAAAGCAAGTTTCAGAGCATAATGGCTCTGATAGGATCCATTTTGACAGATAGTTATGCCTCATCTGGCAGGGGGTGGGGTAGACTATAGCATCAGGATATCCCACCAGGCACCAGGGGCTGAGGATCCAGCCGTGCACATCAGCTTCATCAAACCCAAGGCTGATTTCCCCTCCATCTGTCTGATTACTGTATTTTATATTTCAAAGCATGGTGGAAAGAAAGGGCATTGTTTATCACACACCTCCAATGCCAACAAACCCCTCATCTTCTCTTGTTCGTTCACAATAGGCCTGATTTGATGAACCATTAAAGCCCATCGTTTAGCAACCAAAAACCTGGTTACCCTTTCTTTCCTCAAGGGCAGGAAGGGCTTGCTAATGCAAACCTTCCCAGGAGGGAATGTAAGAGCTCTGCATTCTGTCTTCCTGATGCAACAGGGAGGGCAGGAAAAATCAAATACTTGGGAGTCTCTATTAAGTAGGCTGGATGTACACATTCTGCTACCTGGGAAATGTGAGCTTCATTGTAAATACAGAGGGGGAAGTGGCTGGAAGGGCGCCCCTCCAAGAGTGAAGCTGAGGAAGGAGGAAGCAGGAGAGCTGAGTAAGGGGTTAACAGTAATGGGGAGAACAGACAGAGACCCACACGTTTGGAATCAAGCTGTCAGTCTTTGCTCGCAGCCCAGCCGTGTGGTGTGAAGGGTCTGAGAAGTGAGCTGGGCTGAAATCTGGCTGGGTTTCTCTCCCTGGATTCTGCAAACTTAGAAAACAGCAGCCAACAAACAAGAAAGAAAGAAAAACCCACCCACTTTTTACCCAGTAGTCCAGCAGTGTGGGGGTGGGGAGGAGGACAGTTCAAATTCTTCCGTTTGAAATCAATCTGGACAACGTGGTGAGCCCTCACAAGGGAATCATGACTGTCCACCTAGTTGGATTGAGAGTCTTCAGGAAATGAGAAAGCATGCTTTTCTCAGTTTGTCGGTGATGGCGTTTCCAGGGAGAATTAAACAAGCAAGAAAGGCCCACCTGGATGTAGGCAGAACTGTCCAATAAAGTTTGGTGTCCATGGGAACAAAGCGGGGAAGGGGGGGGGGAAGCTGTGGCATCCTCCCCCTCTCTCTACTTCCTGGTCACTGTAAGGTGAGCAAGGAAGGTTATACATCCACACCCTTCCTCCATGGTTCTTCCTCACCACAACCCAGAAACAACAAAGTCACTTGCTTCCACACTGAGGCCTCTGAAAACCACAGGCTAAACGAAATCTTTTTCACCTTTAAGTTGGCTCTCTGAGGTGTTCTGTAATACTGGCAGATACGACCATCTGAGAGCAAGCAAGCGAGCGAATGAACAAATACATAAACAAGCTGATTAAGCCTGTCCTGGCTGCATGATGTCATCAGAAGCATGTTAACAGGCATCAAACTTGGTACCGGAAGTGGGATTGTAGGCGGACAATCTCTCTCTGAAGGACAATGGACTGACTGAGAAAGTATGAGGGTGAGAAGCTGGTAATGAGGATTTCCCAGCCCACACCGAGAAACCTCTCCACTGGCTTGACATATTCGAGAAGCAATCAATGATGCCTGTTGGCTCTTGGCTCGAAGAGTAGGAACCAAGAGAGAATGAGGCTGGAGGAAGCCCTCACAATTGGATGACTCAGATTTTCATTAGAGATGTGTTTCCAGAAAAAA
>NW_026068048.1:4210467-4344699 GCF_014885135.2 Alexandromys fortis
GAAAAAAAAAAAAAAAAAGAGAGAGAGAGAGAGAGAGAGAGAGAGAGAGAGAGAGAGAGAGAGAGAGAGAGAGAGAGAGAGAGAGAGAGATCTGGCCAAGAGGAACTGGTGATTCTGAGTCCCTCAGGACATCCAGCTTCCTTTAGGAACCCTCCCCAGAGCTCCTTTGCAGGGGGATCCCACAGGACTCTTGCTTGCTCCCCTGTCCAGCAGAAAACACCATGGTCAACAGGTCACCAGAAAAGAACCAGGGGAGACAAAAGCCGCTTTGTTCTCTAACTGCTTCACTCTATGTGGGCAGGAAGCCATGTCACCAGCTTCGGGAGAAGAGCAGACTGGAATTCTGTTCGGGAAGATTCTTGTGATGCTTGAGATTGAGCCCAGGGCCTTGAGAATGTCAATCAAGTGCTGGGTGACTGAGTTATTTCTCAGGCTGTACTGGAAGATGCCTCCTCTTCCTTTCCTCCTCCTTTCTCTCCTCTGTACTGGGGATCAAACACAGACCTGTGAGATTTCTAGGAAAGCATGCTACCACCAAATTATACCTCCATCCGAGAAGGCTCTTAACATGGTCTTTTCTTTCTGAAGATGTACTTTTATCATTTTTAATTACGTGCATGTAAGTGGAGGTGCCTGTGGAAGCCAAGGCATTAGAATTCCTGAGAGCTAGAGTAACAGGAGGTTGTGGGTGGCCCCCCTGGCTGTTAAGAACCAAAATCGGGTCTTAACACACTCCTAAGCGCTGAGTCATCTCTCCGGCCCAACATGACCTTTCTTATAATAAAATTCAATACATTCATGGGGTATGCTGGGAAGATTTCATTAGAACTCAGCCTGCTTGTGGCACCATGGAGACCAAGCTCAGGGGAGGTGCGGGAGTGTTCTTCCCTCCCAGAAGGTAATGAGCTCTGTTTAGTCACTGCCCGGTAGGGTGGTCAGGGATGTCGTGTTTCAGGCACTTTTCACTGACATCAGACCAAAACAGTTGGCTAGGTCAGAGGGGGCATCCTTGGAGCTCTATACCTCTGGTCCTTAGAATTCCAACACTGACTGTCCTTCTAGACATGGGCTCCAGAGTGGCCTTCAAATTCCTTACAAAGAGCACCCCAGTTGGGCATGGTGGCACCTGCCCAGGACTCCGGAAATTTAGGCAGGAGGATGGAAAATTCAAGGATCACACAACAAAACAGCACACTTGATATTGAAGTCAGCTACCTCCACCCATTGTTCCTTGCAACTTACAGAGTCTTGATTTGTTCATTAGTTTTTGTTTGTTTGTTTGTTTGTTTTTCAAGACCCCTGTCTTTCTCTGCACAACCCCAGCTGCCCTGGAATTCACTTTGTAAACCAGGCTGGCCTTGAACTCAGAGAGCTACCAGCCTCTGCCTCCAGAGTGCTGGGTTTAAAGGTGTGTACTATAATGCCCAGCTGAATCTTGAATTTTTTAATTATTTTCACTAAAAGGCAATACCTGAACACTATAATGAATGAAGGGTTCTATATGAAAAGTAGGCCTCCTCTCTACACCAGACCCCTGAGCTATGATCCAGCAGAAAACACTGCTGACAACTTCTATAAAGCCTTTGAGAAACTGCCCATGCACCTAGAATCTCTGTATGCATGAATGCATGCATGTATGCAGTGTGTGTGTGCATATGTGTGTGTGTTAAGGTCAGAGGACAACTCATGGGACTTGGCTCTCTTCCATACCGTGGAAGGGAATCCCTAGGATGGAGCTCAGGCCCTGAGATTGGGCGGTGGGGCCGGAACCCAGGTCCTCAGACTGGGCGGCAGGTGCCTTTTCCCCCCTGAACTACCTCACCAGTTGTTCTGGATGTAGTTCTTGAAAACAAACAAGAACCAGGCATGGTGGCTCACATCTATAATTTCAGCACTTGGGAAGCTGAGGCAGGAGGATCACAGGTTCAAGGTCAGCCTGGGAAACATACTGAGCTCCAGGCTAGCCTGGGTTGAAGAGTGGGATCCCGGCTCAAAACACCAAGCAGCTAAACAAGCAAACAAAAAGAAAACAAACAAAAACAGCAGCTCATTAAGCCCACTGTTCTGCCCTTTTAGTTTTCCCTTTACTTAATAATATCTTGGGGATTATTTCATGTACTAATTTATTTTTAATTTAAAAACCACACAGATAAATAAACGGTGCTGTGATAATTAACTGTTTATGAAAAAAATATTAAATCGATTTTCTCCCTTATATCGTGTACCAAAATGAATTTCAAGTAGTGGAATAAAGATCTCGTGATAACAAATGGAGACCTGAGAAATAACGCAGGGACATGTGGGTGTGCAATCCTCATGCCACACACACGGGTGGGAGGATGTTTTCTGGGCTAACAAATTAAAAGCTCCCCAGACTCACAGGTCTGAGCGTGTGTGTCTCAGGGCTCCCTGGACTCTTGGGTTTTTGTTTGTTTGTTTTCCTATTAAGAGAGGTGTCTTAGGTGGGGCAGCGCCTCAGATAGAGCAGCCGCAGGCAGGTGACTAGGAAGAAGATGCTCGGGAAATGTGCCAGGGGAAGGGTGTGCAGGGCAGGAAAGGGCAAGGAGCCAAGCTAGAGTAGGAACATGCAAAGCTGTCACTGCCCCCACAAGGCAAAGGATTCGGCTCTCATCCCACTGGAGCGATCAAGCTTTCCCCAAAAGTATCCAGGAGGACCTGAGCTCCTAAGCTCACTCCCTGTGCCCAGTGAGGAGGGCAACTTCCTTCCAGAGTGGTCCTCCCAGGAACTGAAGATGAACAAAGCTTCATACAAGGCACAGGGAACCAGAGGGATTCTGGAAGCCACAGGGACCACTGGTGGTGGCTTATTTCTGAAACCCCAGTGCCTGGAGTCAGAGGTGGAAGGAATTCGAGTTTCAGGCCACCTGTCTGGGTTCCTTAATGAGATGCCATCTCAGAACAGAGGGTGGGATTGGAGGAAGTGTAAGCCCTTACACAGGAGCCATGTTTCTGTTCAGGTTCAAGTTTCTGCTTGGGGTTAAAGAATAAATCCCTGCTTGTCCTCTGTTAAATCCTGGAAGTTAAAGCCTCTGTATCTAATTAAGAATAAATTCTTGTTCCTTAGATCTGATGTAAACTGCAAAACATGTTGTTTTTCAACCTACACTGAACTTGTGGCGCCATTCCCATGATATATATCCTTACCCTTGTTCCTCCCCTTTCGTTGTATTTTTCCTAGAATAACAGCCGATTCTCTTGCCCCGGTAAACTTTATCTCTCCTATAAAAGGGACCTGCTCTCTAAAACCCCGACTTAGAGAGATGCAACAGGGCTGGCCAGTGTGAGCTCCCCAAATATAACTTGCTTTAATCAAATAATCGTGAACTTGAGTTTTCTCCTTGCAATTTTCAGGTTTAACAGAAGGAGTCGCCAAACAGCTCACTGCATGTGGACTCCTTCACAAAGGCGCCCGGGCTCACAGGCGAAATCCTGAAGCCAGCAAGCTCAGCAAGTCCCTCACACCTAAAACCAGCCAGCTCACCCCGGGGCCCAAAGGCAGCCTAGGCTTAGCTTCCTGCATTCCAGCTCGGTCTGAGCAGATCTGCTATCAAGACAGGAAAAGAGATCCCCCCACCCTGAGCTTTATTTCAGCCAGTACCTGCGCACGCGTGGGGGTGGGGAGGGAGTATCTCTAGACTGGAATTTCCCCTTCGGAGTTGCCCCAAATCGGGACAAGAGGCAGGACTTTTGTATTCTCACCTCGGGCAGTCTTTGGAACCGGGATCATCCTCAAAGAGGTTGTAACCCTGAAACCCCGCCCTGTCTGATGAAGTAATTCCCGGTGAAGACGGCAAGAAGATTCCTGCAAGAAGAAGACTGTGGGCCTGTACATGAGGACTTGCCGCCTGGGGCTGGTCTGTCGGGAGCATTACTGTAAAGTGGGGAGCTGGCGAATTTATTCATTGGAACTCCTTGGCAAAGGAAGACCCTGGATCGCGTGTCTGTCTCAGAAGGGACCCAATTGGGGCAGAAGGGCCTGGCTTGGAGTGCGCTGTGAATTTCTTCCAGCTCCTATATCAGAAGAGCAGAGAAAGGGGCCCGAAAATGTGGTGAGGGGCTAGGCAGGTTCACTGTGTGGTACCCCAGCCCCATCTGTCATCCCAACAGCTATTGCTTTTAAATAACTTTATAGGCAGCCAGGCCTGGTAATCCTGTAATCCTGGATACTTGGGAGGCTGAGGGAGAAGGATTGTAAGTTCAAGGTCAGCCTGACCAAGTACGATTGTACCTCAAAAAGAGAGGGGGGCTGGAGATGTAGCTCGATGGTAGAGTGCTTGTTTGCCTTAAGATAGTTAAGGTCCCTATTACAGAGAGCATCCACAGGAGATGGCTGGTGGTACAGTATCCTGTGCACGTTTTATAAGCGAGAAACTAAGGCTACAGCTAAGGAGTGTCCTGGGACACCCCCCCCCCCCAGGGAGACAACAGGGAAGCTGGCACCTCCATATGCCAAGTACAGCCACAGCTCGGGGTCTGGCAGGATCAAACCAGTCAAGGAAGAGACAGAACAATGAAAACAACCTGTGTGGTGGCCATCCCCCTACCCTGCCCAGTGCTGGACCCGAGCCGGGATCTCAGGAGGACTTGGCTTTGGATCTGGTTGCCAGGATACAGCACGGCCCTGCCTGAACATCCCTGGATAGACAGCTTTCTTATAACCCCCCCAACCAGAATTGGAATGGAAGGGCCGAGCCTCATTACGGGCTGAGCTGATGGTTCTTAACAAATTGTCTTCAGCAAGCTTGACAGACAGGGACGTGAGGGCAGCTGAGCCGTGTGAGATCAGCAAGGTTTAGCTACCTGAGGCTCAGGGAAAGAAGCTGTGCATCTGTCAAGATCAGGGTAGCCGCCATCCGGCAGGACAGGTCCTTGTTATTATTATTTTTTTCCAGAACCATCCCTAGAACACCATGCACTGGATCCTGACCATACGCCCCTCTTCCCAGCACCGCCCTTTGCTCCTGTGGAACCAAAGAACGGGAGCTGAATTATGGATTATGTCCCAAACCAGGAAGGACAGCCTACAACTCAGGACAAAGCTGTTTACACGGTATCGATCGGACCTGGCAGTGACTTAGAGGCCAGAGAGAACCAGAAGTGCTGGCGGGAGGTGAGGGTTTCCTGACTGGTGGGCTGTGAACAAATTCAATAAACACGGAACATTTCCCAAGGGTGGCGCGGCACCCCCATTGCTCCACCCTGCTCAGAAAGCCACAGATGGTACACTTAGAGCTCAAGTCCAGCCCCCCAAGGACAAAGGGGTTCCACTAAGGACTCAGGGTCTTGGGAGAAAACAACCCATTATTTACAGTTTAGGAGAGGACCTGTTGGCCAGTGTGGGTACATCCTGGGTTCTGTCCTACTGGATGGTGGGGGGACCAGGGGATGTGACACCAGCCACATGCTCCTGGTTCCTAATACTGGATGAAAACCTACTGTGTTCCAGGGCATTCAAGGTAGAGATGCAATTGGCATTTGGCATGTCTACCCTCAGTGCCTTTCCTGCCCATGACTTGTAGCAAGTTTTCTAAGAGGGAGTCCTGATCAAGTGGGCTGTTGGGAGTGGGGGTTAGGGTCTTCCTAATATTTCCATGACTTTTAGGGGTTTGTCGAGAAACCCGGGAGGGTGGGGAAGGTTATGTTTGCCTAGACAGCAGATAGGGCAAGCTCTGGAGAAAGGAGTAAGCAACCCTGAGCCGAGGCCTTCAGAGGCTGGCCAATATGGTTAAGGAGTGGAAGTAGGCCAGTTACCGGACAGAACAGTTTCTCCTGGCTGGGCGAAGGAGTCCTTGCCATGCAGAATGCTTGGCTTCTGCTCGGCTAAGCTCTCCTCCGAAGTCCTGAGGTGGTGTGGCGTGCGGGTGTAGTGTGCTCCACATGCATGTGAAACCCTTTTTCAAAAATTTATCCATTTATTTATTTGTATGTGTGTGCACCTGCTTGAGCTGATGTGCACCGTGTAAGTGCAGGAGCCTGAGGAAGTCAGAAGAGGGCGCTGGCGATCCTGGAACTGGAGCTACAGGCAGTTATCGGTCACCATGTGGATACTAGGAACTGAACCAAGGACCTCTGCAAGAGCAGCAGGCACTGTAGGCACCGAGCCACCTCTCCAGTCCCCATTGTATAATCTTTTGAATGTGGAATCTAGCTGGATGACATAGGACCATGGGGTGGGAGGCTTATAGGTGACAGCCTGGACCCTCTTCTGGCCCAAGGTTCCTACTTCTTGGGTTGGCCACGGAGATTTGAACAAGCTGTCACAGCTGGGAGTTCTGTGGCCACAGTGGCACTGTCCCCTACATTGTTTCTGTCAGTATTTTCCCGTGATGAGAAGATTAACTAATACAAGAGGAGGGCCATGGGTGAAACCTGGGCTGGGTGTTGGGATCAGTGGTCACTGGGGGTATTTTCTAGACAGTGCTCTACTCAGAATATTCTGTCCATCACCAGCATGGCTCTCTGTCTTGTCACTGAGACTGGACATCTCCCTAGCTCCTTCCACTGACTTCTTTTTGCAGTGCCCGAGGGCACAGGCAAGTGCCTTGCAAAAACAGGAGTGATCTGAACACACAGCCCAAAGGTGAGAGGCTGCAAGCATCTTAATTCCTTTCCCGGAAAGCCACCTGCGAGCCAGAGCACAGGCTCCATCCTTGCGTCAACCAGCTGGATATCAGGGCAACATCTCCCCAGAACATCTGTGTAGACGGGGGCATCCAGCAAAAAAAGATTTGACCACAGACACCCAACTAGGCTGGAAAATTACAGAAGTGGCTTTTCCCTTATTTGCTTTGGTTAATGCAGCCACGACCAGACAGGCTTCTGCAAACTAGACTCCTTGGACTGCCATGGAGAAGGGGCTTGGAGTGTGAATCCAAAATCGTCCCCTTCCCAGGCTCATGTTTCAGTCCTTGCTGCCCAGAGGTGATGCTACTCTGGAGGCTGTGGCACCTGCAGAAGGTGATGCCACACTGTTGGAAGCCCTTCACTACGTGTTCAGGTCTCTCTCTCCTTCCCTGTCATTCGTGATGTGAGGAATCTAAGCTACATGTTCCCAGCACCGTGGGCTCTGCCATGCCTCCTGCACCAAGATGGACCAAAACCAGGAGCCCAAACGAATCTTTACTCTCTTACTTCTCTCAGACATCGTGGTCACGGCATTAACCGGCTACTCCGAGAACCGACCTCGGGGGCTGCAGATAGATCCCGATAGAGGGAGTGGTGCTCCACACCTAGAAACCTTTAGCCATGGGCTCCTGCCAGGAACTTTCCCAGAGTCCTTTGGGGTCACCGGAGCTCAAGGCAGCTCATCCGGGCTTCACTTTCATCCCACTGAGATGTGTGGTGCCCGGCACACCGCACAGCTCTCTGAGCAGATAGAGGCAGGCGCTGTCAGTTATGGAAAGAGATTTCTAGTCACCAAAGCGCAGACTGCTGGCTGGTTGTCACCACGACCCATCTCCGTGGCTCTTGTGGTCATCCGTGTGTGGAGAGAATAATGAGCAGTGAAAGGAAGGATCGTGACTTAACGGTCACTCTTTCTGAGGGGTGGAGCCTGGTGAAGAAAGGACTTTTGTGTGATGTTCCCAGAGAGCCAACTGGGTTTTTGTTTCTGCTACACCAGCTGCATTTACACAGGAAAAGGCTTTTAATTTAATTTTTTTCATACAACATATTTGATCATATTCACCCCACTTCCCCAGTTCCTTCCAGATTCTCCACACCTCCCTACCCACCCAACTTCATGTTCTCTCTCTTTCTTTCTCTCTCCCTCTCTGTCTCTCTCTCAAAAAGAAACTGAAACAAGCAAAACAAGACACAAAACTCCCAAAAGACAAAAGAAAATACACAAACAAAGCAAAAGTTTTTGTGTACACACACACACACACACACACACAAAAAAAAAAAAAACCATGGAGAACGTTTTGTGTTTGCCAACTATGCCTGGATACAGGCCTGTCCCGAAGTGTGGTTGGTACATGTGGTGACACTCCATTGGAAAAAAATCAAGCTGATTTCCCTCCCTCTCCGCGGGTGTCAATTGCAAAGAGCTTCTTGGCTGGGAGCAGGACTTTGTGTGCATCTCCCCTGCTAGGTGCTGGTTTTATCTGGTTTGAACCTGCGTGGATCATGTGCATGCTGCCACAGTCTCGTGAGTTCATGTGGGCATCAGTCCTGTTGCATCTGGAAGATGCTGTTCTCCTTGGAGTGGTCCATCCACCTGACTCTTGCAGTCTTCACATACATCCCTGAGGACTTGGATGAACACATCCGGTTCATGGCTGAGAGTTCCAAAGTCCCTCACGGTCAGCACACGGTCCAGTTGTGTTCCCGTGCTAATTCTCATCTACTGCAGGAATCTTCTCTAAAGCGGACTGGGTGAAGTGCTGATTTGAGTTGCAGCCTAGTGTTTTTGGTTTTTTGTTTGTTTTGTTTTGTTTTTGAAACAGGGTCTCTCTGTGTAGATCTGGCTGGCCTGAAACTCACTCTGTAGTCCTGTCTGGCCTCGAACTCTGCATGCCTCAGCCCTTTCTGTGCTGAGGCTCCAGCATGCCCCACTCACCCAACAAGCCTCCTTTCTGTTCTCGCCCTCACCGACCCTTATGCATATGGATGCATATGGATGTACGCCAACCATGTGTGATCTGTGCACTCCTGGGGGCATCTTCCACCACACGGAGGAGGGACTCAGGGGGCCCGGGCATCAGGTGGGGGGCACCTCAAATGCAGAGGAGAGAGGTGCCCAGCAAACAGCTCCCTGCAGAGACCAATAGCTCCCCCTTTTCCAAGTTGATTTGAGAGGCTGGGCAAGGTATGCCAAATAAATCACAGAGGTGTGAGACAGCGAAGAGGATGGGAATTCAGCAGAGCCAGTGGCCGGGCCAGAAGGGCCAGGAGAGAATAATTCATTCCCCTCTGTCGGCTTCAGCTCCACAGGACTCTCAAGTGAGTTATTAGACTTTCGCATGCATGTGAAATAGTATCTCGATTGCGAGGGCCACCTGGGTTATAGCTGTGAGGTTTGATAGTGCCTGACTTTTAATATCGTTATCAAAGCCGTGCATATGCATAGCTCTAAGAGCGAAAGACTGACCATGGGGGACAGGAGTAGGCCCCAGTCTTCCTTCCTGACAACTCTTTTCTGGACTCCTGTTGGTACGCTGGACTGAGATTTCCAAATTTCTTATCTTTCTGGCCCAGTGAGGGTCTGAGTCAGAAACTGGTTCCATGGCTTTTCTTTTACACCAGAAGAACCAGCTAGGATTCTAGCCCAGAGTGTGTGTGATTTCCTTGTGTGTGTGTATGTGTGTGTGTGTATGTGTGTGTGTGATATAGTACATAAGTATTCTGCATGATGCGTGTATATGGGGTTGATATGAACATATATATATATTGCGTGCAGTGTATATATGGTGTACTATAGTGTAGTGAATCTTTTCAGTATTGTGTATGTCTTTGAGTGTGGTGTGTATTCATGTGTGTATATGGTGTGATGTAAGTATGTGGACATGGTATATGTTTGGGTGTTCTAAGTCTGTAGAGATGCACATGAGTGTAGGGCTGTTGTATGTGTGTTTGAGTATAGTGGGTATGGATGGATGTATATGTGTGTAGATGTTGTACGTGTGTACATGTGGGGTGTGTGTCTGTGTACAAGTGCAGTATGTGTGTATAGATTCAGTGGGTATATGTGTGTGTATGAGTTCAGTGTATGGGTGTGTGTGATGTGTTTGTACTGATGTATTGTGTGTGGACATGTGTGGAATGTATATGTGACTATGATGTGTATATACACGTGGGGGAGTGGCATGAGTATTTACGTGTGTGTATGTATTGATGTGACATGGGGTGGCATGCATGGATCATATGTATTGTGTTTGTATAAATATAGTATGTGGATATGGGTGTAGTGTATATTCAGTGCAGTACATATGTGGATTCAGTTTGTGTATACATACATACATACACACATATATATGTATATATATAGTGCCTTAGTTAGGGTTGCTATTACTGTGATAATGACTAAAAGCATCTTGAAGAAAGGGTTTATTTCACCCACAGTTCCAGATAACAATTCATCACCAAAAGCAGTGAAGGCAGGAACTAGAGAGCATGGGAATCTGGAGACAGGAGCTGATGCGGAGGCTGTGGCAGAGTGCTGCTTACTGGCTTGCTCTGTCTGCTTTCTTATAGAACCCAGGACCACAGGCCCAGGAGTGGCACCATAAACAATGGGTTGGGTTGGGCCATCCTACATCAACCATTAGTTAAGAAAATGCCCTACAGATTTGCCTACAGTCTGATCTCATGGAGGCATTTTCTCAATTGAGGTTCCCTCTGCTCATTTGACTATAGTTTGTGTTAAGCTGACATAAAACTAGACAGGACAGTATATAGATGTACGTAGCATCTGGCCAGTGGAAGTCTGAGCATCTCACTACCCACAGTCCTCTGCTCTGCCCGATACCAGGAAGTTAGTTCAACTCCTTGGTTCAGCTTCCTAACAAAGTGAATCTCCAAGTCCTGTTTCCTGTCTCTGGTGCCAGGGGAGAGAGATGGTTTGTTTCCTAAGCACGTTAGCTGCAGCCTTAGTCAGTTCTTGTTTTTTAACTTCTTCTATTTGTTTTTTTTTTTTTTAATTTTGGTTAAATGCTTGCCAACATAAAATTTACTTCTCTTTTTTTCTTTCTTTTCTTTCTTCTTCCTTCTTCTCCTTCTCATTTTGGTTTTGATTTTTCCAGATAGGGTTTCTCTGTGTAACCCCCCTGTATAAAGTGGGCATTTCGGCATCAGATGTATAAAGTGAGAACATGGTCACTCCAAGGGATGGTTGAGGAGAAGGCTTTTGTTGTAGATATGAGGGAGAGTGCAGCCAGAGGCATCTCTTTGTAAGAGTCCCCAGCAGGGAGAGAAAACAGTGGACTGAACATGTACAGTAGATAGAACCAGATCATGAGAGGGGCAGGGCAGGCAAGAGAGTAAGAGAGGAGCTAAGTGCACACATGGCCAAAATGGCAGGGTTATGTAGGAATGAGAAGCTGGGGAGGGAAGCCCAGGACCTGAAGTTTAGGGTAGGGGTCAAGGTGAGAAGAGCTGAGGAGCCAGGATGCCAGCATGGATCCTATGACAGGTACTTGCTAAGCTGAAGGAGCCCAGAGGCCAGCATGCACTTTGGTGTGCTAATAGGCACCACAGGCAGCCATTTGTTCCCATTTTGGTTTTGACCTGACACCTAGCTGTCTTGGAACTCCCTCTGTAGACCAGGCTGACCTCGAACTCAGAGATCCACCTGCCTCTGCTTCCTGAGTGTGGGAACGAAAGGTGTCCTCCACCGCTGTCCGGCTCATTTTCTATTTTTAACAATACAATAGTGGCCTTAAGCGTGCTTACAGTGGCCATAGCCACCACTGCTTTCCATTTCCAGAGGATGCTGTTCTCTCGCACAGCAACTCTGCACCCCCTGAGCACTCTGAGGGTGCATCTTCACCATCTGCTCCTACCCCAATATCCTCTGCCGTCCTGCAAATCTGCCCGCTCTAGGTGTTTTGTGTAAGAAGCATCATACAGTACTGTCCCTTCCAGGCCTGGCTCCTTCCACTCAGTGTAGTGTTTCTGAGGTTTGTCCCTGTCTTTAGTATGCCTCTCAATTCGGTTTGTTACACTACTGGTTACATTTTCTTTATCCGTCCATCTACTGATGGAGACTTGGGTTGCTTCTACCATTTTGGTTGTTGTCAAATAATTAATGCAAAAATTTTTACTTTTTTTCTCTACTTTCAGATATTTTAGATACATACCCAAGAGCGGAATTGTTGCTAAAGACATGGCAACTCTGTGTTGAACTTAAAAGCTTTTTTTATTTGTGTGTATGAATGTTTATTCTGCATATATGTCTGTGTACCGTGTGTATGTGGTTGCCGGAAGAGGTGTTGGAACCCATGGGATGGGAGTTACAGATAGTTGTGAGATGCTATGTGAGGGCTGGGAATTGAACACAGGTCCTCTGTGAGAGCTGGCAGTGCTCTTAACCACACTGAACCATCTCTACAGCCTGTCCACTTTCTTTTGAGAAAGATAAAAAGTTCTGGTTTTATTTTAATTTGAAGAGGAAAAAAATCAAATTGTAAAAAATAGAAATAAATCTGGGCATGGTGGTGGATGTCTGGAACCATAGTGCTGGAGAAGTCCAGGCTGGAGAGTCATAGGTTCAAGGCCAGCCTAAGATGAATTGTGACAATCTATTTAGAAGGCAGTGGAGTTTGCCATGAGACAACTCTGAGGGTAAAGGTGCTTACTGTCTGACCATGCAAGCCTGACTCCCTCATGCGCTACTCAGAACCCCAGTAAAGGTAGAAGAAAAAAAGGGAATCCACAAAGTTGTCCTCTAACCTCCATGTGCATCCCGCCCCCACTACTACTACTAATAATAATAACAGCAACAACAATAATAGCTATTTTAAAAGAGTATGTATTAGCAGGTTGGTGGCATCACTAAAGAAACACAATTTTACAGTAAAACCTAGGACACAGCGACTTCAAAACAGTTATGAATGACACATGAATGCCAAACAGAGTCTCTTCAACCAACCGAACCCTGTGCTAATTTTGAGGATGCTGCAGGCTGCCTCCTTCTGGGCTTCATGCTACTGCCTTCCAGTTTATATTCCTACTAGGGATACACAAGAGGTTTTGGTTGAGTGACATCCGCACAAACAGTTGTTGACAGATGACCCAGTGGTTAAGAGAACCAGCTGGTCACCCAGAGGACCTGGGTTCAATTCCCAGGACCTACATAGCCGCTCACCACCACCTGTAACATCATCTCCAAGGGATCTAATGCCCTCTTCTGGACCCCGAGAGCACCTGGACACATGTAGTGCACACGCACACACACACACACCTAGGCATAAGTGAATCTTTTTTTTTATTAAGGTGTTTATGCTATGTTCTCATGGCATGAGAAAAATAACCAATAAAAATCAACGTCTCTGTCACACATCACACCTGAACCCTGCAAGTGTTCAACAAGGTGACAGAGTTCTATGCAGTTGCTTCAGACAGCTGTTGCCAGCTCTACAGATGTTTGGGTGGAGAGAGATTTCCTCTGACTTCCGACATTGTCATTACCTATGACACCACACATTTCTCCTGTCTGTCACCTTTTGTGACACCACTCCATTTCTCTGTTTATAATCCTTCTAACCATTATTCCCAGTTCCAGCTTCCAGAACCTGCCTCGCCCTCCGTCCCTGCCTAGGAATCTATGATCAATATGCTCACGCCTTTGGTTCCTATGAGCCACACCCACTGTCACTTTCTCTGCTCTACTTAGACTGCAGTCCTCCCTCTTTGTCTACCTTCCAAAGTCCACCAGAGTCTCTCATTGCCATTACCGCCTCAACTGGTTCTGTCCCTATTAGCTCATACCTTTCTGAATAGCTTTGCTTTCACGGTGACAAGATTGAGCTATCTGAGATCTACCCACTTGTTTTAGCAGGACCACCTGGTTTTTCTGACCGTCTCATGTTTTTATGTGTGGCAGCCGTTATCGTGGACTGTCATTTTGTCCCTCTGTACACTGGCTCTGGCAGTCAGAAGGGGAGGAGTCCTGAGTTTGGAAGGGTTTTGCCCATCATTGTAGCCAAGTCATTGCAGGAGGAGGGTCAGCTATGAGCTGCATGTGTGGAAACTGTGTCAAGATGGGGTGGCCTGGGCTCCCAGGTGGAACCATGTATGTGACTGTCCTGTCCCATGGATGGGAGTGGAGTGGGGCAGGGGGAGCCTGAGCCTTAATAAGAGTCCAAAAGTAGCCGAGTCTATATATGATTGCCAACGGGTGCCAATCACTCTCCCAGACCCGGGGAAGGCATCATCTTCTTCTGTCCTGTAGTGTGTAATATTGTGTTTCAGCCCAGCTTATGATCTCAGCCGCTGTCAAAGGACCTACAGCAAAATCCGCTTTTATTGAGGCAGAAAAGGTCAGCTTTCTTGGACGTCTCCATGGTGAGGATAATAAATGCAACACATTCATCCCCTTATGACATTTAGGCACTTCAGCTGCAGTGACCCTTGGGAAAAGGCATTGGAGATTTTAATTATGTTTCTGCAGAAGAGATTGGTTAGTGGGCTGTCTCCTTCCTGTGTCAGGGAGTTCGCCCCCACCATGTGGCATCTGGCTTAGCCTGGATGAGCTCTCGGTGTGCCATCTGGCTCAGGGGAGTGTGGCATCCACTTAGTCTGAATGTGCCCCCGAAGCAGTGTGGTTTCTGCTATTCGAGGCTTGTCCTGAATCTGCAGGACAGGTCTTTCTTTTCTGTCCCATCTCACCTGCAACAGAGGGACCCTTTGTGGGAAACGTACAGCCAGCTGTGCTCCCTAGGACACACTCCCCGAGGCAGATAGATGGACCTGGATTTCCTGATGACAGACGCGGAGCAAATGCTGTGAACAGAGACCAAGAAAGAGAGGAAGTTGCTGGAAAGGAAAGGAGAGGCCATGCCAAGACAGACAGGTTCACAGAGACGCGGAGGAGGGACCTTCATAGCTGCTCTTTGCTCATTAGTCTAAGAGGTCTGACTGTTTAATCAGCCACCTCTCAACACTTGTGGGTTGTCTTAGTCGAGACTGGGTTGTTATTTCCTCCTCCTCCTCCTCCTCCTCCTCCTCCTCCTCCTCCTCCTCCTCCTCCTCTTCTTTCTCCTACTCCCTTCCTCCTCCTTGTTCCCCATGTTCCTCCTCTTCCTCCCGCTGACAGTGTCTCTCAGGATCTTTATGTGGACCATGCTGGCCACAAATTCACTGTCCTCCTGCCTCGGTTGCCTAAGTCCTGGGATTACAGGCACGCCCCACCGTGTCCTCAAGGCTTGGCAATTTACAAAGAATATAAGTTAATTTGGCTTATGGTTCTGGAGCTACGGAAGGTTCAAGACCCCTGTGTTGGCACCTGCTTGTCCGAATCAGCGTCTATATCTTAACATGACACTGGCTATCACATGGTAAAGCAGAGTACTCATGGCAGCTCCAAACTCAGTGTGTGCGTGTGTTTAATTCTGCCTGTTATCCAGAGACAGCCTACAGATGTGGTTCTATCTTTATTTCAACGAAGTTTTCTTCTCTTTCTTTTTGGTGTTTACTTTTCCCTTGTATTATTATGAAAACTCCTTTCTTGGTTGGGTTCCAATGTCTTTATTTCAAATGTGCTGCCTTCTCTTTACTCCTCACTTCTCTCAGCTCTTTGGAGATTCTGAAAAGTCAGTGTCCAGCTTCTCTATAGGTTCACTCTCCGTCAGTGGTCGTTTAAAATTTCTATCATTTAAGATCAAGTATAACTTAGTAGTGCAACATTTGCATAGAATCCCCCCAGGGTGGCTAGAGTGGAGGGAGGTTGGCTAAGTGGTAGAGCCCCTGCCTAGAATCCCCCAGTGAGGGGCTGGGGTGTGGATCAGTGGTAGAGCACCTGCCTAGAATCCCCCAGTGAGGGGCTGGGGTGTGGCTCAGTGGTAGAGTCCCTGCCTAGAATCCCCCAGTGAAGGGCTTGGCTGTGGCTCAGTGGTAGAGCACATATCTAGTACATTCAAGTTCCTGAGTTTGATTCTCAGCATAAACAGTAGAAATCAAAGCAAACATAACAAAATTCTGCTCTTTTCCTTCAGATTATTTACCTGGCTTCCAGCTTCATTTTGGTCACAGCTTGCTTTCATCTCCTCCCTATTTTCTGGTTTTCAGAGTCGATTACTGTCTAAAACACAGCAAAGAATACCCTGCATCCTTCCAGGTGTGGAGAAACACACCCGTAATGGCAGCACACAGCAGGCCGAGGCAGGAGGAGGATGAATTCCTTAACTACCCAGTGAAATGTTGTCTCAAAACAACAATGACAAAATCTGTTTTGTGGAGTAAATATTTTTGAAATTCTGTTCTTTCTCCTTTCTTAATATTATTACAACACAGTTTCCTGCTCCATCTGCCTTCTCTCCAGGTGCTGGGTGGCTGGGTTCACTCTTGCTCTCAGGTTTCTGCCTGCTGAAGTGGATACTTGTCTATGCCATTTGTGAAGGAGAAGCCCTCTTTGTCAGGAAGGGTCCCTGAGGGCGGGCTAAGCTCAACATGGTGATGAAGGGGAGTCCAAGAAGAACCTGGCCACAAAGAAGTCAGCCTGAGGATGCTAGGTCTTTCAGGATGGCAGTTTCCTTGTGGCAAGAGGTTCTTATTATGCCCAGGTTTCTCTCTCTCTCTCTCTCTCCTGGGAATGGAACCCAGGCTCTTGCAAGCTAAGTAGCACCCCAGCCCTCACTGGGGGATTCTAGGCAGTTCTCTAACACCAAGCCACACTCCCAGCTCCTCATTTGGGGTTTTAGCCAACCACTCTGTCACTGAACCACCTAGTTCTTTTTAATAAGATATAGAGCTTACTAAATTGCCTAGACATGAGCTCAATATGTAACCCATATAGAGTTGAACTTGTGATGCTGCCTCAGCCTCTTGAGAACATGAGAATACAAGTCTTCCCCATCAGGCACCACTATAGATTACTCTTTATATCCAGATTGCCTCTCCAGGGTAGGAAGGGCTTACCCACAAATTACTCAACCCAAGGAAATAGCCAGGTCATGGAAATGCTACATGCTCACGTCTTCTTGGTTTAGCCAAGACTACGTCCATAATCCTGGGGTATTAGCCTCTGAAGTCCTTGAAACATGGCAGTTTGAGGCCATATACTCCTTATGACCGTGGTCACTGCCTCATCGAGACAAGAGAGGATGTGTGCGAGTTCCAGCATTTTCTGTCTGCCTGTCCCCGACACTTGACTGACTCTCAGCAGAGAGGGATGTAAGACAGCATCAACTAACCCACTTCACCCTGGTGTCTGCTGCCTAGTACCTACTGAAACTCTATTGTTATGGTTTGAATATGAAGTGCGCCCCCAAAAGGCTCAGGTCCCCAGCTCATAGCACTGCCTGAGGTGGTCTGGAAATCTTGCAAAGTTGGGCCAGCTGAAGGAGGCGGGACTTAGTTGTATCTTTTATCTCTGTCTTTATCTTTGCTCTTCTGCTGCAGTTCCTGTTTGTCAGGAGGTACAGATGTTCCTCTTACTGGACATCTGCTTCTGTTCCCAGCACTCAGGCGCCAGAGGCAGGTGGATCTTTGTAAGGTTGAGTCTAGACTCGTCCACACAGCAAGTTCCAGGAGAGCCAGGGCTGCACAGAGTAACAAATGAAAACAAAACAGGGGTTCCCTGTCACACTCCCAGTACCAGTTCTGTCCAAACACGTGATGGTCAGCAGTCACAGACAGAGGCCTCTATGAGAAAAATACATCTTTCCTGTCGTCCCCACCCCAGTTCCCAGTTTCTCCTCTTTTAAGTTGTTTGCGTCAGATATTCTGGTCAAATTCGCACAAGAGTAATATGTATGCGAACTGGAGTTGGTGCTGGGGCTTCTGCTAAGCTTCTAACTCTGTTTTTTTTTTTCCCCAATTATTCTCATTTCAGAGAGGAGCGCCGAGGCCTTTTCCTGACACCCACCATCTTCGTTTACACCCCTCACGCTTGGTAATTGACACACTCTGTCAGTCACGGCTAAGAACCCCAGTGAGTCATTTTTTTCCCCACTGAGACTTTCGGAAGAGACAAAAATATTGTGTGTGCTTGATAAAATGCCGATGACATGTTTGGGGAGAGGAGAAAGCTCGGCTTGATCTGAAGATGGGGAAATAATAGGACATACTCTAGGTTCTCTAGCTGAAAGTCATTAAGAGAGCCTGTGCCCGCAAAGTTTAGCTCTGTGCCCTGCACAGGGGGGAGGAGTAAGCACTTCTTGCGTGTTTACTTCATAAAAAAAACGGTCACTTCTCTTCTGGTTACACCTCTCTCAGATTGAATTGCTATGCTATGGTCAAATCGCATTCTGTGTTTACGGCGACACACACATAGCAAATCTCTGAAATACAGAGGGGCCCTAAGGTTGGGATTATCCTCTTGCCTCACGTTCAAAGCTCAAAGAACTTTGACTACAGACCATAGGTGGGTAAGCACGCCGCTGCTGAGGGGAAAAGGGGACTGCCGAGCTCTTTTGGTTTATCCTAGTGAATGAATCTTGTCACCGGCGCTTTTAAGAATAATAAAGGAAACGTACATGTTCGTGAATGTGTTGTACAGCGATACTTCCTCCCAGCCGACCACCCACAGTGTGACAATGGTCTCTGAAAACTTTAATGGAGCTAGGATTGTTCTGCCACCTAGTGATGGTGTAACTGTCACACCACAACAAGATGCACTGGGCCCCTGTCATCTCTGGTCATCCGTGTGAACACTTTCTGATGTTGTTATTTTGTTTTTCGAGACAGGGTTTCTCTGTGTAACAGCTCTGGCTGTCCTGGAACTCACTCTGTAGACCAAGCTGGCCTCAAACTCAGAGATCCACCTGCCTCTGCATCCCAAGTGCTGGGATTAAAGGTGTGCACCACCACCACTTTGCCAGTATAAACCATTTTTAAAGAGTCCTGCCTGCTATTTAAAAATATGGCAATATGGTAATGTTTGTGACTTAATCATGTTTTTTTCTTAAAAAATATTCTGGGGGAGGGGTTGCGACAGGGTTTCTCTGTCCTGGAACTCACTCTGTAGACCAGGCTGGCTTGAACTCACAGAGATCCACCTGCCTCTGTCTCTCTGAGTGCTGGGATTGAAGGCGTGTGCCACCACTGCCCAGTTTAAGAAAATATTCTTACATGCATGTGTGTTTTGCATGCGTGTGCTTACATGTATCATTGCATACAGTGCTTCTGGAGGCTAGAGGGACTGGATACCTGCAGCGGGAGCCACAGACTGTTATTAGTTACCATGTGGGCGCTGGGACTCACACCTGGCTTCTCTGGAAGAACAGCTAGCGCTCTGAACTGCTGAGTCATCTCTCCAGCCCTATTCTGTTCTTTGTTATTTTTAATTAGTGTGAAAATATCGGGTTCCATTATGATATTCCCATATATGCGCATCAGGTGCTGTCTCTTTTTCTCTGAGACGGGGGTGGGGGGGGAGGGGGGAGGGCCTCATTATGCTGTTCAGGCTGGCCACGAACTCCTGAATTCCAGCTATCCTCCTGTCTCAGCGTTTTCGGTAGCTGAGCCCACAGGCCCCACTGCTGCGCTTGACTGCTCACAATCCTCCATTGCACTTGGCTATTGCTTTCGGAGACACTTGCTGTGTGGTCCAGACCGACCTTCGGGCCACATCCAGAGTTCTGAGACTACAGGTGTGCACCTCTACACCTGGCTTATTTTATACTTATTTTTTAAAGATTATTTTTTTGCAAGCACAAATAATTATAACAATTTATAGTAAATAAGAGTGAAGTTTAAATCCATTAGGGGAAAATGGAAATTACAAGCATTTCTATAAAAGAAAGTCCAACCCCAAGTGTTAAAAGCTTAACATAAACCAACTGCATTAAAAAAAATCAGTATTTAAAGCAGTCAGAAATAGTAATACTTACTAGGAAAATGGAAAACAAATGAGAGAGATGGGGTGAAGCAAGAAAATGAAACATGAACAGGAACCCTCAAAGGCATTTTAAGAAACGGGAAATCACAGCGGGGGGGATAAACACACATCTCTCCAGGCATGAGGCCCTGGATACAACAAAAAGCAACTCAGAGGCAGGATAAAGTACACAAACAGCAGCCCCAAACCCTGCTTCTTAAATGGCTCAATCCAGATGTTACTCTGCCCTGGCATCAACCTCCCACAGCTGTAGACTTTCAGAACCGTTCATCCTGGAAAGCCCACATCGGGAAAATATTGTTTTTCTCACATACCTGTTGACAGGAAAGAGTAGTATGTCAAAGGAGGATTTACACAAGCCACGTTTTCCAATGACCAATAGGATCTCAGTCTTTCTCAGTAAGTGGATCTTGAGATGATTGCCTTCACAGCCCCCTGGTGTTCTGAATGGGGAGGGGGGATTGCAGTTTAATTTGCATTAGTATAGATTCTGCTTTATTGATAGAGATTTAAGGTCAGTTTTGTTATATGTATATGTATTTCTGATCTTGATTAAGGTATTGTGATTGTGTAGTTCATGTAAAAATGTAATGTATATAGATTGTTAATGAATAATCATTAATAATAGTCAAGTTTGTAGTCATGTTAGTTAGATTTTCTAGATATATAGATATATATTTCAGTTAGATCGGCATTCTTCATATCTTTTAAAGACTACGGAATATGCCATTTAATGTTTTAATAACTTAGGACTTTTCATGACAATGAGACACTCTGCTCCTGGCAGCACCAATCTACTTCAAGAAAAAGATGGGCATCGAAGAGGATCCTTATGGAGTTTGATAGCCATTTGGGCAAGAAACTGCTCTTGCCTGGGCTATTGCATAAACTGGACACAGAGAACCCACAGAGAGAGGACTGCTGAACTTGCCTAAAGGTGAGATGATCTTTCGGGGTTCCTGATTCATGAAAGAGTCTGCAAGACATTCTTCAGGACAAGCAGATAGTGACTGCCTTTGAAATTTCCTGCTTTGTGGAAATGTCTGCTGGAAACTATGGGCCTGTAGGCCAAAGATGGATACCCCAACGGTACAGAGGAACTTTGGGTGACTGTCCAGGCAGCGAGATGTCTCTGTCATTTCTAGAGTTTGAAAGTTGCTGATTTCTTGTTTGCTTAGGTAATATTATATCCTTCTGGAGTCTTTGAAGAAGTTGAAGAATAGTTAGTTATAGTTATAGTTTTCCTTAGTTATGATATAGATTATTGTAATTTTTACTTGATAACTGTTTTGTTATATGTAATTTTGCTATGTTAAAGTTAAAGCCTTCTTTTGTTTAAACAGAAAAAGGGGAAGTGATGTGGGAGTGTCATATATCAATCTGTTGATTTCATTGGTTAAGCAATAAAGAAACTCCTTGGCCCTGATAGGTTAAAACATAGGTGGGAGGAGTAAACAGAACAGGATGCTGGGAAGAAGAGGAAGTGAGCTCAGTCTCGACAGCTCTGCTCTCTGGAGCAGAGGCCCTGCTTCGCTTTCCTGGGCATACACGATGAAGCACCGACCCAGGATGGACGTAGGTTAGAA
Organism: Alexandromys fortis; assembly: GCF_014885135.2. Lineage (NCBI taxonomy): Eukaryota > Metazoa > Chordata > Mammalia > Rodentia > Cricetidae > Alexandromys > Alexandromys fortis. The sequence continues at coordinate 4,231,573 of NW_026068048.1, forward strand.
TCTTCCCAGTAAGCGCACCTTGGGGTGCTTACACACATTATTAGAAATGGGCTAGTCCAGGTGTGAGAATTAGCCTAGAAGAGGCTAGATAGAAATGGGCCAAGCAGTGTTTAAATTAATACAGTTTGTGTATTGTTATTTCGGGCATGAGCTAGCAGGCGGCCGGGGTGCTGGGGACGCAGCCCCGCCGCACTTATTACTACACTCGGTGGTTGTCAAGCTGTACTGTTAAAGTTTATTTATTTATATTCTATGCACGGGGTGTTTGCCTACATGTGTGTATTCACACCATGCATGTCTGGTGCCCATGGAAGCCAGAAGAGGGTGTCAGATCCCCCAGCACTGGTGTTACAGACAGTTGTGAGCCTCACTCGGGATGGAACCCAGGTCCTCAGCAAGAATAGCCAGCGTTAACTGTTGAGACATCTCTCCAGCCCCTTCTTTTGGCATTTTAATCTTTATTTTAGAATATACTCTCCTACTTATTAAAAAAAACCAAACAAACCCAAAGTACACACTAGAAAACATTGTACCACCAGGCTAAGCCGGCAGCAGCTCACACATCTCTTGGGACAATGAGGACTGTCAAGTGGTGAGCCTAGACCGTGTAGGCTCGGTGTTTGTATCACAAAGTCACCAAGGGACACACTTCTCAGAATGTGACCCTGACTTCAAAGGATGCCTGTCTGTCACACACACACACACACACACACACACACACACACACGTGAAGGAATGCCTGTAGAACTAGTCTCCGCCTCATCCTGTCGCCTTCATAGTGGTACTTGGAGTTAATGCTCACCTGTAGCTTTCACAACATCCAGCAAGAAAGGATGCTCCTTTGGGAATCAGACCCCTGAGTCCCCGGATTACAGCCTCACAACCCACGTATAAGTGCTCTTTCCAAAAGTTCAGAGGAAGGGAGTTTTTCTCCTCCAAGGACAATTGGCAAGAGGGCACTACTTTGCCAGTGTGGGTCTGTGTCCTGCAGATGATAGGAAAAGAGACCTTATGTGTTCTACAGCACCATGGGGGTCCAGTGTCTGTGTTGAGGATGCTACTGCCCCACTGCAGGTGGTCCCTGTCAATTCCTTCTCAATGTGTGCATGGGTGATTTCTTGTGTATATGTATGTGCACCACATGTGTGCCTGACACCCACATCCCACTCTCTAGGGATGTATGGGTGTTTATCTGCGTGTAGTATGTGTACCATGTGAGTGCCTGGTACCCACATTCCCTCTCTATGGACGTATGGGTGTTTGCTTATGTGTGTGTATATGTACCACATGTGTGTCTGATGTCCACATCTTCACTCTCTAGGGACATATGGTTGTTTGCCTGTGTATATGTGTGTGTGCCTGGTGCCCACAGGTCACACCATTTAACTTGGCCATGCACTATCCTCTACTGCACTGCACTTCTGCCCTTGGGTTTTTTTTTTTGGTGGGGGGGGTGGAGTAGAAGAGGTAGGCTGTATTGAGGAGTCAACACTGTGGGCTCAGGTGACCTCGGTGTGGGCTAGGAAGCTTCTCAAGTTCTCTGAGCTGCGGTTTGTGGGCCTGAAAAAGGGGGATATCTGTAGGGAAAGGCATCATTCAGAATCCACTTACTACCTCCCCGTTTCCTGTGGCCTGGTGGCTTGCCTAGCTGTCAAATCGCATGTCTCTACTTACCCGTCATCCTAGACACCCCTGTTTAGTGCAGACAGGCTTCTCTACTAGGCCTATTCTAGCCCAGTGGTTTGATCACAGCTGACAGTTTCCACTTAGTTAATCACTGAATCCCTCTGCTGCCACCCAGGTCCCAGCCTCCTCCACCCCCACCCCGTCATCCCGGAGGAGGGAAGCAGAAGCAGAGCTCCAGTACATTTAGAAGCCCGAGAATATTCTGGAATGACCAATAATGACCCGTGTAACTGCAGGCCTGTACTTCAGGCCCAGTGTCAGCCGGGCCCCAAGCAAGCCATTAAGAAGGGAACAGGCACCGTGCTGACAGTAAATGTCTACCCCACTGTGGCACAGGGCAGTGAGCCCTGGGGTATATTCTGTGACAACTGGGCATTCTCTGGAGCCATTAGCACAGTCTGTACCCTGATGGTGCCAGCCCTGGAAGATCTGGGCCAGTAGGGGGAATATCAAGAGCATGATGCCCAGACCTTTGCCCCATGCCAACCAACTTCAACGCTCTTTTGGGTGACTGGTTAATAAGAGAGTTGTCTCTGGAGAAGGAAATGGGATACATTGCACACATCGATACACGTTTACCCAGATATGTATACCTGCATGATCACACATATTGTATATACTCACCCTGTACACACACCCGTGTGCACCTCCCCTTAAATGCCATAAGCATTCAAATACGTTTCTCATCCTGAAGTCACCCCTTGGCCAGGTTAGCACCCCTCCCCCTGGCTCTGGTGGGCCCAGATGGCCCCAGCAGGCTAGATATCATTAGCTGTCTGCATGTCCCAGTGCCCCTGGCCTGGCCTCTGCTGTTCCAGGAGGCAGACGCTGCTGTTTAATTTCCCATTTTCTTCCCTTCACCAAGGAGACCTGGAAACCTGAGCCGCCTAAGGGCAGGAGCTGTGCGTGGAGCTGCATGGGATTCATTTCAGAATCTCCAGCGGTTGTGTCAGACTGCGTCAATTCCAGAGTGTCAGACTTTATTAAAAAAATGAAAAACAAAAAAAAAAATCCCACAGTGTCTGGTCTGGCATAGCCTCTCAGATAAATGCAGGTGCCTGAGTACACACACAAACCTGCAAAGTCACACGTCCTTAAATTCGAGCCATACACATCTACCCCAGCATGCATGCTTAAGTGTGAAAGATCCACACAGACACATATCCACAGGCTCACAATACAACCAGGCTATACCCATTTCCACGAATGCTAATACAGTACAAATACATGTGGGCAGGCATTTGCACACAAAGTGCATGTGCACTTATTTACATACAGAGTAATACACCTGCCGCAAAACCATCATGCACGTATACCCATACTACAGTGGGGTAAAGATGTTGCCAGCATCCCACTGCTTACTGAAAATCCTTCTATCCCATCTACTTCTGAGCCCCTGCTGCAGGAAAAGACTGGGTATAATTTCCTTTCTGTGGCTGTGATTAAATACCCCGACTGAAAGCTACTTAGGGAAGAAAATGATTTATTTGGCTTACAATTCCAGATTACAGGCCATAGTTGCAGAGAAGTCACTGCAGCGGGAGCTTGAGACAGCTGGACACCATACATCCACAGTCAAACCGGAGAGAAACAAACGCACCCATGTGGCCTGCTTGCTTGCTTTTAGCTTCTCTTTCTATATAGCTCAGGATACCTCCTCCCACTCCCCCCCTCATAGGGAATGGTGCCACCCATGGTGGGATGGATCTTCCTATACTAATTAACAATCAAGTAAGTCCCCCACAGACGTGCCCACAGGCCAACCTGAGCTAGGCAATTCCTCATTCAGGATCAGTTCCCAAATGGTTTTCAGCCATGACAAGCTGACATCACAAAACTAGCCAGTGCAGACCTTTCGCTGAACAGACAAGAGACCCCCCAAGGAAAGGGGAGCAGATGTGAGAATCGACCTTCCAGGTACCCGCTGGCCACTCCTTCTAGACTTCTCCCTGCCCCCGCCATCCCACAGTGCTCTGAGCTGGGGAAAGCACCTCAATAAGAAGACAGGTGACCCCAGTCTGACCCCGTCTCTCCCCAGCCTGCAAACCGACAGCACCCTGACTTGAGAGGAGTCCACAGCTTGTATTCCGTGCACCCAGAGTTGCTCTCCTCCCGCCAACGTTCTAACGTCTAGCTTTCCCCTTTCCCGTATAGTTCAGGATCGCCACAAGCTGGGGATGGGGGTGGGGGGGTGGTCGAGTGTTCAGAACAGGAGCCGGTGGGGGACATTTCAGATTCAAACCATAATTCTGTCCCCATGGTGAAGATCAGTGAGACTCAATTGTGTCTCCCGTGTCTTGACTGTTTCCTCTTCACATGAATGTGCAGGGAACCTGGCTCAGAGTAAGCCCTCCATGAATATTTGCTGGCAGAACCAAGGTGCAAACACATCCACCAGCGGTGTTAAGTTGAAGTCGGTTCTGTTCTGTTTGGAGATGAGGACCTGACCAGCTAGATGGTCCTCCCCTCCGCTATACCATTCTCCAAATTCAGCCATGTCCCAGGAGCAGGATCTGCCTAGAGATCTCAGCAATGGAGAGGCACCTCCCACCCCTGGTCCTCACAAGGTGCCTCAGCAGGAAGCTCCACCTCTAAGCGAAGGGGGAAATCAAATCAGGTGTTCTGTTGTCAAGTCTGCAGAACTCAGAGAGCCAAATCAAAACTGTGTTATCGTCCAGCTGTGGCCTGGCTGTGACTTCCAGCTGCAGGGCCATGGAAATGCCTGGTAACAGGAGAGGATGCGTTCCCGTGGGGTGGAGTCACAGCCCTGAGTCAGTCCCGAGAAGCTGAACTGGTGCTCAGGGGACAGGACACCCACCCATGACAAACTCTCTGCCAACAGGAACCACCTGCCATTCGTTCTCATCTCTGGAGCACTAAAGAACAAACCTTCCTTCCTACCCCCAACCATGTCCGCTCGTTCCAATCCAAACCTGAGACGTTTGCCTTTTAAGGACAGTTCAGGTATTTTTGGGCCTAAGTTTCCGCATTTATCATTAAAGCAATTATCAGCTAAGAGTTCTTGGCTCCCTAAGACAATGTAATCAGAGAGCAGGAGGGAGTTGGATTATAAATAACTCGCGCCCTCCCTGCTCTTCGTTTGTGGCGCTATATAAATCTTTAGGTGTGTGAATTGCATCATTACTAATGGTCTTTAAAATGTAATACAACTTTTCTCATTAAACACAGCCAGCCAATCACAAGAGGCACCTCACAGACCCTCCACCAAGGAGCTGCGGCATTTGCATTGCAGAAAAACTGTAATTTTATTCATGGGTTGGCATCGCCTCAGCCCATCAGTAATTAAACACGGAGCAGCTGTCACTCTGCGGCATCCTAGGCAGGCAGGACGGAATAATGAGGCTGTATCGATGGGCTCGGCGGTCGGGGGCTGGCATGGCTGGGGAAATGGTGCTTCGAAGAGGATGGCGGGGGCGGGGGCTGACAAGGTGAGGGACTCCCAGGCCTGGGCTCAGGGCTGTCCCTGCCTCATCTGTGCCCCCCTCCTTAATCCTGTAGAAAAGTAGCTGGCGATGTGTAGTGGGAGATGGGAGCTGAGAGGGGTTTGTTCCAGTCGGAACACACATCCTGGAGGCCACGTGGGATGGGGAGAGGTAGGCCGGGGAGGATGGGTTGGGAGACACTTCCGGCTTCTACTTTTTTTTTTTCTGGTTGAATTGTGTTAACAAGCAAGTAGGCATTCCCTCTATAATTCAGAAGACTTAATTATTTATTTTAAAAATCAATGTTGGGGACTGAACTCAAAGCCTTGCATATGCTAGGCAAGCACTCCGCCATGGAGCTATACCCCAGACCTCGATAGAGCTAAATTAAACATCATTTTTTTTTTACATTTGTGTGTGTGGGGATTTGTGTGGAGCGGGGTACATGCACCATGGTGCCTGCGTGGAGCCCAGAGGACAGTTTTGCAGGTGTCAGTTCTCTCCTTCCATCATGTGGGACCCAGGGTTTGAACTCAGGTCCTCAGGCTTGGCAGGAAGCACCTTTACCTGTTGAGCCCTTTTACTGACCCACCCCAGAGCTAATGGTTTAAAACCATGGTTCTCAACCTGTGGGTCACAACCCCTTGGGGGATCGAATGGCCCTTTCACAGGAGTCGGGTATCAGATATTTGCATAATGATTTATAACAGTAACAAAATTGCAGTTGTAAAATGGCTGCGCAAATAAATGTTTGGTTGAGGGTCACCAGCACGTGAGGGTCGCAGCCTTTAGGAAGACTGAGAACCACTGTTTTAAATGTTTGCATACTGAACAGCGGGAGCCGAGGAGAGGAGGGGGGAGGTACTGCTCACTCCTGGGTTTGGAGGGCGGGTCTTAAACATGCATACCCCAGCCAAGGCGTGTGTGTGTGTGTGTGTGTGTGTGTGTGTGTGTGTGTGTGTGTGTGTGTGCCCCAGAGGTCCTGTGCCCTGTATCTAGTTAGCTTTCTCGTTGCTGCGACAAAAGGGCCGAACAAGAAGCAATGGGGAGAGTGGGACGGTTTATTTTGGTTCATAGTTTGAGAGTACAGTCCATCATGGGCGAGGAGTCATGGCAGCAGCAGCCTGAGGCAGCTACAGTCAGGAAAAGGGACGACAGCCGCTCGCTCACTGTCTCTATTCAGTCAAAGGAGGCCGCCCGGGGAGTGGTATCAGCCACAATGAAGGCAACCCACTCCACCTCAATCAACCAGGTAACCCCTCACAGGGTTGCCTTTAGGCTTTGACTTCTGGATGATTCTGGATCCTGGCAAGTGGACAATAAACATTAAACATCACATGACCCAAGGGCTTATTTTGCTAATGAGGAAAACTGAGGGCTGAAGAAGGAAGTGGTTTGGAGCTATGGTGAGCAAGAGGCTAGCATGTCCAGAGGTCTGGGTTCTGAACTCACACGGTGGAACCTCAAGCAGACCTCTGGGTTTCAGTGCCTCTTCCAAACAAGGGGTACGGGAGGGGAGTCTTTAGGAGTGCCAAACCAGAGGTCCCAGGGCAGGCTTGACCCATTCAGGACCATGGGCCACATGCCTGTTTGCTGCCTGTTCGTCTATCAACCTCTACTGGCCGGGTTTCCCTTGTGTCTCCCCAGCCCCAGACTGCAGAAAACTTACCCACATACCTCCCAGGAACCCCTCCCTCCTTCTTTCATCTGGACTTTTCTAGGCTCTCTGGACCAGCCCAGCAGCGTCAGCAGGGGGCAAGGACAAGGTATCCCAAAGCCCCATATCATGAGAAGTAACTTGGGCTCTACATTCCTACAGGCCTGGCTCTATGTCTGCTCTCAGGGCCACGATGCAGGAGTATCCCCTTAGAGGACCTTCTGTCCTGACTCAGGTCTTCTGCTGAGTTGAGGGTCAGGGCAGTGGCCTATGGGGAAGCTTCTTGACTTGTTTGAGCCCGCCAGATATCTTGCCTGTTTTGAAACCCTGTCAGAAAGGGCACAATAGACCTGGCCAGCCCAGCTAAGGTTGGCAGACCCAGGGGCCCCCCGCAGTGAGGCTGTGTTGGCTCAGTGTCAACAGAGTGGCAAGGAGAGGTCTTGTGCTGGCATGTGCTCAGTGTAACGCTGAGTTATGATAGCTACATGCCGTGTATCCACAGTGACAAGAGAGGGCACCCTGTGAAACACCACAGGGGACACTGACTGACCTGGGTGTGTAGACAGTGGGCGTGTCCCTTGCTTCCCACATCACTGTGGCAAAATCCCCAGAAGAAGAAACTTGAGGCAGGAAAGGTTTGTTTTGACTGAGGACCATCCCAGTGGAGAAAGCCTGGTGCAGTTCACAGTGACACAAACCCAGGGCTGGGAATCCTTGCATCTTGGTGGATCAGGAGATAGTACGCTCAGGAGACACTCGGGGCTTGGTGATAGCCTTTCAGGTAGCCCTCACCCCGTGGCCCCACTCCTGCAGAGAGGCCCTTTTAAAGGTTCCACAACCTCCCGAACAGCACCACTAGGTGAGGAACAGGTGTTCAAACACACGAGCCTGTAAGTCACTCTGCGCTCAAGTGTTTGGCTCTGAGGGAGGCTGAGAGTGCAGCATACCAGAGGGAGGGGGCTATGCCTTGTACCTCTGAGGTCATCATTGCTGGGGAAGAGGTAATCAGGTCATTGCTAAAAGAGAGTAGGGGGTGCCCACAGCCAGGCAGTGCCCTATAGGACCCCTCTCTAATAGGGACACACAGTGTGTCCGTCACACACCATCACCACACATCCCAAGGCTATACCAGAGGCTCTCCTAGGTCTGTTTTCTTCCTGTGACAGAGTTTTATGTCCTGCTGGGTCTGCTGTCCTCTAAGTCATCTTGCCTAGGCCAGCGAGGGTGGCTGGGCCATCTGTGACCTGATGACAGCATGCTGGAAACCAGAGAGAGGCTTTCTCATCAAGCTCCTGGGCAATGAGGCAGGAGACTGTCCTCCTGTAGGATAGGTGAGGATCAATATTTATAAGGATCAATGGATACAGGAGATGACCTGTCCGTGTAGCTGGGGACCTTGATGAGTGGAGAGGACAGTCACACGCCACAGATGGTTTCCCAGGCTAACAGCAAACAGTGATCAGGGCGTGTAGATCCTGTGGAATGCCATGAAGAGGCAATGCCACGAAGAGGCTTCTGCTATCAGCAGGAAAAGCAAGCATTTTGGCATGCATATGAGTGTGCACACGTGAGAACGTACATGTGTGCCAGTGAGAATGTGCATGGGTACATATGTATTGGTATGTGCATATGTATTGGTGTGTGAAAGTGTATCTAAGATGTGAGCATGTTCATGTGTATGTGTAAGTGTGTACACTTGCTTGTGTGCATATATAACAGTATGCATGCATGTGCACATGTGTATTGAGAGTGTTTGTGCATGTGTGATGGTATATATGTGTGTGACCCTAGGTCAGTATGTATACATGTACCTGTGAGAGGGTGCATGTGTATACATGAGGGTTGCATGTATGGGGGTGCATGCATATGTGAAAGTGTGTATACTGGTGAGCATGGACACGTATGGATGTGTGATCAATGTATGTGTGCACGAGTGCCTATGTATGTGCTCATGCATGTGTGCATACACATAACTGTATATATGTGGTACACATACATGTATGAAAGTGTACCTATGTGATGGCGTGTCTGTGTGTGGCCATGAGAGGATGTACATTTATATGAATGTGCCTGGAAATACAAGCATGCTGATATGTGAACACGAGGCTGTACATGTATACATGTGTGTACACGTGTGAGAATGTGTATGCACATGTGTGTGAGTGAACATACAAGTGTATGTGTGAGCATGCATGCTATGTCTGCATCTGTAAGAATGTGCATGCAAGTAAGCATATATGCATACAAGAGTGTACATGTATATACCTATGTTAGTGTGCATACAGAAGTATTCATGTGTACATGCAAAAGCATACATGTGTCCATGTATGCCTATGTGGGAGCATATATGTATACAAGCTTCTGTGTCTCCACTAAACCAGGCATTCAGGAGGGCTTGGGATGCTGAGTTGACTCAAATTACAGTGTCAGCCCAGATAGAAGATGTGTCAGAAAAATAATGGGAATAGAGGTGTCATTCCCATAGGTGGGCAGGGGTGGCTGTCTCTGCATCCTCATTGCTGAGAAAAGGATTTGAAACCAGCACGGAAGCTTTCTTGGGGCAGCCCCATTAGTGGTTTTGACTGCTGTGGCTTCCACAGTGAAGGCTGCCATGGTAGAGGGCATCTGCTCAGAGCTGGGGATTTGGATTTCCTTCTGGCCTGCTGTGCCCAGTGGTCCTGGGAGACTGATGGGCACACGAGCTGGACACCACTCGGCTCTGAGTGCAGGAGCACAGGGCGTTTGCAGCTTGACTTGTGGGTATCCAAGGGCATCTAGCAGAGCACAGAGTGTGTAATTGCTGAAGAGGCGCAGGAGGTAAGGCAGCATCTCCGCTCTGTGACCGAAGCCCCAGAGAGTCCAATGCGGTGGGGTGTGGTTCACCGCACGGTGCTACACCCGGCTCCCCACCGCACCAGTCATTCCTTTTAGCCCATGCTTTGTACAGAGGATCAATGGAGAATTGACGTGGGCACGGTAAGGGGCCCTGGCTAGCGCAATCAATAGGATTAGGCCTGTGGAGAAGGCAAGGGGTGCTTCCTAGCAGAAGGGAAAGTGCTCCTGCTCACTGTGAGTCTGGCGGGCAGGCCCTCTTCCTGGACTGTGATATCGCCTCGTGTCTCTTTCCACGTGATAATTTCTCGACAAGCATCCAGCCTCTACTGGAAGCCAGGGCCGCTCTTTATTACATGGTTCCTCTGGTCAAGTGCTGGCCTTGGTGGCGTGCACGGGTAGCCCATGCGTAGCCATTACAAACCTCCATAGTGTTAGGAGCCGAGAGAAGCTCCCAGAGAAGACCAACAGCCACATATGCGCTTTATTAATTCCAACGTTGGGGTGGCACCTGGAGACTCCCAAAGACGGTCACAAACTCCTTTTAAGTGGAGTTAAGGGAATTCCAAAGAGGAGGGATTAATCTGGGGCTGATTGGTGGAGAAAAGATTAGTATGGAGGCTGATGATTGGTGGAAGGTCCTAGTGGTTAGGGACCTCCCAACGGCAGGGTAGGGAAAGCTATCTTTAGTTAGCAAGAGACTGGGGTTGGGGGTAGGGGATGTCTGCTGAGCCAGCAAAGGGACTTTCGGGGCCTGCTGAGCCAGCACAAGGCTGTGGTTTTCCTGAGGTCTGTCTGTTTAGCTTTGACCCATTTTAGTGAACCGAAACTAAGGCTTAGACTTCTGTCAGGCCACTAGGAGAGCCTGGTCTGCACCCGCCCCCCCCCCCCGCGTGCTCCCCCTCCCCAGCTCTTTCACATAGGAGCTCATCCTCTCTCCCTGCAGTGCTGGAGAAATGGACAATGGCACAAGTTACAGCGAGAGAAATCTGATGCTTTTCTGAGCGGCATCGCTCTGCCCAGCTCTTCTCCCGGTCAGCTCCACGTGAGCACAAAGATGGCCGCCAGGGGTTCCAGACCAGCCGACTACTCAGAAGTCAAAGGGATGGAGAGAACACCGACGTTTCAGTGGCTCAGCGTGAGTCACATGCTTAGCCTTGATCCAATCACCTTAAGTGGAGAATTCAATGCTCTGATTGGCTTACTCCAGAGTTGAGGCCCTTCTGCCGCTGCAGAAGCAGAAAGTCCAAAGAATGAGGGACAATGAGGGACGGTGCATGGGGTGAAGAGAAAATAAAAGGTTCTGTGTTGAGCGGCAAAGTATAGATGCCCACCATAAAGGCCAGACAGAGGTCCAAGAATGTCCCCCAAAGCCTCCTCTTGTCCACTACTCTATAGCATGGTAGGATCAATGAGCAGATGTAGCTGCCCCCCCCTTTCTTTTTTTACTATGTGTTTCTGGGAAGGACTGTGACTGGGCCTCAGGTCTTAGGGCCCTGTACCAATGAATCAATCAACATTACTTCTGTTTGAGATATTTGGGGAGGTGCAGGATACAGGAGACCAGAGGAGGGTCCCCCAGCAGAGGCCCTTTAAACTAGGGACCCTGGGGAGCCCAACTAAATTTGCCACCGCTGTTATATAACTTAAATATATGGGACATAATTATTTTTAAAAATATACCCATAAAATTGTCTCTGATTATTTTAGTCACAATACAAATAGCCTCAATTAGAGCAGAAATAGGGCGCGGGTTTATGGCTCCCATGAATCTGTGAGTAACCTCAGCACCAAGGCAGTAAAGCCTGCAGCTCCCTGCTGGCCCTGCCATGAATTCTGGGGCAAAACGGATCCAGATCCGGCGGCCTGGAGGCAGCGGCGGGCGGGAGGAGCGAGGAGGGCACATTTCACCGAGTCATTTGTTGTGTGCACTTGGATTTGTGTGCCCTTGCCTTTCTGTTGGAATCAGTGGCCGAACACCCTCAGGACATAGAAAAGACCCATATGGAACAGAACTTTTTATTTCCTTTTGGGCTGTCAGTGTCTGGTCTGATCCACACAGTCCTCCTGAGAAACTGGGCCTCTAGGTTCCCTCTTCCAAGATGGTAGCGGCCACTAGCCAAGCATCCGATGAGGGTTGGAAGGGAAGCACGCCTTCCGTGTTCCTCCAGAGTAAGGCAGGATCCTTCTGGAGTGGAACTCTCATTCCCTGGCTGAGGCCCACACATCAGAACACATCCGCGTGGCTGCACCCCTCAGCCCAGTGGAGTCTGCCCTGTCCGATGAACTTTAGCGTTTCCCATCAGTCGCCCATGGAAATATTTTTTGGGACTTTAAAAATTAGCAATGACAATTAAAAAAAATAGACAACAGATAAATTTAGAAAAAAAACTGGAATCTTTTCAAGAGGGAGTCGTTTCCATCTGGGGAGGACGATCTCTTTCATGAGACTTGTCCTTTGAAAATGGTTTTTGTTGGTTTGTTTTCTATGTGGGTTTTGTTACATCTGTATCATTTACAACTTTGTTCTGGTTTCTTCTCCAATGCTGTGATAGAACACCCCAAGCAGCCGCAATCCAGGGGGTCAGAGTGTTTATGTGGATTATGGTTTCAGGTTTTAGTCCTAAGGCAGGGAATTCACAGAGACAGGAGCATGAGACAGGCTGGTCACACGGGTCACTGTCAAGAGCAGAGAGACACAATGCCTGTTTGTCCATTCCATGATGCCTCTCGGCCCTTGTTGGGCTCTTGCATCAGGAAATAGGATCATCTTTTATGGTCAGCCCTGCATCACCCACTGTATGGAAGTCCTTAAGAGGGAGCTGAACATGGTGGGACATACCTGTAATACCAGTACCCAAGGGGTTCAAGGTCAGCTTCGGCTACACAGTGTCTGTGGTGAACAAACAAGATCAAAACAAAAAAGTGCAGCACCTGGAGAATGTGCGAACAAAGCCAAGAAAACCTCCCTCGGCACCTGCCCTCCCCCGCCGTCCCCCTCCCACCTGCTCTAGGAGTCACTTAACACAAGTTGGCAGCGTAGCCCGCCCAGCTTGAGCTTGAATAAGATCCAAGCCCTGGAGGATTTTCTCAAGATGGAAGACAGTCCTGAGATGTCTTCTAGAATCGTGCACATGCTTCAGATAGAAGCGTCTGGCGTCTTCAGGATTGCCACAGTGGAAGTCTTTGGGCAAGACAGTCCAGAGCCCTTGGGGCTCCTCTCTGAGGCCTCGCTGAGAAGTTGCAGATGATTGTCACATCCCAGAGCAAGGGGCTGGTCCAGTAAGACAGGAAAAATTAAACAGAAAAACCACAGTGCAAAGACTTAAAAGGAAAGGACAAGATTATCATTCTTGGCAGATAATATGCTCATGTTTATCTTGAAAATCCAAGAGGATTAATTGCAAAATGATCAGGTACAGAAGGAGCCATAGGCTGGAGGTGGGGTAGCTCATGCCTTCACACCGGCACTTAGGAAGACCAAGGTGTGAGGATTTCAAGCCAGCTTGAAATAAATACCTAAAAATAAATGAACAAATATAAATAAACAACCCAGAAAGATTCTTGGCTTCCCGTGTGCCATGGAAGTGCTGGTTTCTAGATATAATGAAAACAAAACAAAACCTGTCATTCACATTGTTTTAACTAATGATACAGCCTAGAATCACTGAGGAAGATGGTCTGAGTGAGGATCATTTTGATCAGACTGGTCTGTGAGTATGTCGAGGGAGGGTGTCTTGATTGTTAGTCGTGGACCCGTTGCAAGAGCCTAACAAGGGCTGAGGGGCACCGTGGTTCTTATTTCCAGTGGATTCCATTTGCCGCCGCTGAGCCAAAGGAGAGCATCTGAGTGGAGGGAGGACACTCAAAGGAGAGCATCTGAGTGGAGGGAAAACGCTCAAGGTTGAGAAGGAGGGGCTACGATGGTGGTGGCCGTTAGGAGAATGGGCAGGAAAGGGAAGGTACAAATCAGAGGGTCCAAAGGGAGGCTCTCACGCTGAGAGTAAAGGGAAGAAAGGTCACTTCTGGCACGGCGTGGTGGGACATATCTGTCATCCTAGCACTTGAGAGACTGAAGATCAGGAAGTTGAAGCCAGCCTGGGCTACACAGTAAGCCTGATTTATAGCAGGGACAATATTCAAGTCTTAAAAACTCTTAGTTACTTTTTTGGGGGGTTGGGTATGTGCCACAGAGCACACGATAGGTCAGAAGATAACTGGTGGGGATGAGTTATCTCTTTCCAGCATGTGGGACCCAGGGTCAACCTTAGATCACCATGCTTGGTGGCAAGCACCTTTACCAACTGAGCCATCTCACTGCCCCAGTGTTTATATTCTAGCAGCTTCCAATACCATGCCTGTTTTGGAAGTCCTTTACCCAGGGCCAGGCCCTGGCTGCCATGCTTGGGGTGGAGACCCTGCCAGATGGATTCTCTCAGGGATGACAGCTGATGGTGGCCGGGAGCCCTGTTCATGCTCAGAGCCGGGGAGAGGAAGAGAAAGAATCCCATCCCTGAGGCCTTCTTAACTACCCAGATTGTTAGAGTTCTCTTTATTAGAACACACTTTGGATTGGTTTGGGGATGCCCAGCACTCATCCCTCATTCTTAGGGTACTAACTCACTGGTGAGTATCTCCACCCCCATGTTGTAGATGGAGCTGTACCCTAGAAGGGGTGGCATATGATCTAGGGTCCATGTCCATCACAACATGGCTCTCCTGTAGCCATGCTCCTGCCAGCCAGGCCCTGTGTCCTGGAAATCCCACAACCTTCCAAAACAGTGCATCCAACTGGGGATCAAATACTGAGGCACACAAGTCTGTGCAGGGCACTCCATCATTGAAAGGTGGCCTGAACATTCCTGCCTCTGCCATCCAAGGAGACTATCCTATGGACATCATTTTCCCAACATGCTGACCCCTCCTCTGACTTAGTCCAAAGTGGTTTGCATTTCCTGGCAGATGAGGCAGCCTGGAGGTACATAGTCTATAATCCCAGTCACTGGAAAGTCTGAGACTGGAGCATGACAGGTTCCAGAGGTTGAGAAGAGCTCTTCGACACAATCTGGGGCTGGCCATACCCAAAGGTTCCGGCAGTTCAGGAAGAGATAAGCCTGGCTGGCATTAGCCTTTTGAGGAAAGGAACAGGAGGGGTATTTCCTGAAGGGGACTCTGGGGCAGACCTGGAAGGCTAAGTGGGCTTGCATTGGGTCTTGGTGGCATTTGGGTGAGAGGTCACATACTGGTATAGAAAAACAAAGGACCCAGGCAGGATAGTCTTAGATCCTTAGTCACACCCTGGAGTAGAGGGGGTACAGCCTGCGAGCAGCCCAGGCAGTTTGGACTAGATCTCTAGGATGTAGAACATCCCTGCCATAAGATTTACTTTGGAGTGGAACCTAGCAGCATAGCCCTATAAGTCCAACTACTCTGAAGGCCGAGACAGGAAGATTCCAAGTTCAAAGCCAGGTTAGCCTTCCAAGCAAGCTCAAGGCCAGCCGAGGAAACTTAGGGAGGCCCTATCTCAGCAAGTAAAAAGAGGGCCAGTAATATAGCTCAGTGGGCGAGTTCTTGCCTAGAATCCACCAGTGAGGGCTTTTAGGGTATAGCTGAGGGCTAGGACATTGGCCTAGGACCCCCTGGTGAGGGGCTGGCAGTGTGACTCTGCTGTATAAAGCTTGCCTTTCAAATGCAAGACCCTGAGTTCAATCTCTAGCACCACAGAGGGGGCTACAAAATGATTTACTGCAGATGGATGGTCAATGATTCCATTTCTGACAGGTGTGCTATTCTGGAACCTGACAAAGAGAAACATTAGATGCAGAAGTCCCCATTCTGCATGGAGCAATCACATTTCTCTCCACCTGGTCAGCTCTCCAGCCTAAGCGCTTTGGTCCCCTGGAGGGGGCGGGGGGGGGGGGGGAAGCGAGGATGGATTTGAATTAACCAGGAAGTTTTTTGATGGCTATTTTAAAACTTCTCTCTGGTACCTGGCCTGACATCGTAATTACCCACCTGTGATTTATCTCAGGCAGATTATGAGTGATGATAGGTTTTGGGGTGCTAATTGAGCGGATCCGGCGCCTCACCTCCTCCCAGTCATTCACTGTGCAGCATCTGAAGTTCCCCTTGAACACCAGCATGCACGGCTGCGGTGGAGAAGGTGACATGAGTTCTGCAACTGTATCCCACTGTGGCCCGTCCCACGGGTTTGGACTTGGATACGCGGAAGTCATCCCATAGGCATAATCCCAACCCCTATGGGAAACTTGGCCTACGCTTGCTCTTCACCCGTTAGTGATTGGATCCTACCCATGGCCAGCTCTGCTGTGGACACTCGTCAGACGACAGAAAGTGGTCTCCCTGCAGGCTGCTCAGCAGGGAGGTTGGAAAGGCAGAGTGGCCATGATGGAATCAACAGAAAGGGTCCCTTCAACAGGAGAGGTGTGGAAGGCAGCACAGGAACCTTGGGGATGGCTGATCCCATAGACTGCTCAAGCAGGGAAATCAGGAGGCCACTCTGAGAGGGACCATTGGAGGTGATCGCAGAATAAGCCACCAGAGGCAGTTTGGAAAAGTTTGGTCCACACGAAGGGAATAGCAGGCACAAGGCTCCTATTGCAGAGGGACCAATGGAGACAGAAGATGGCCAAGGTGCTGGCGATGTGGCCCGATGGGGAACGTGAGCATAATTCAGAGAGGCTGATGTACTGGAAGGCTGCTCTTCCATAGGTTCCCAGTGAAGTTGTTGCCCTAAAGCATCTGCTTATCCAAGAAAAGCTGGCACACAGCTGCCATCCCGGCACTCACGAGGCAGAAGTAGGAAGATGGCTACAACTTTGAGACCAACCTGCTCTGAGTTCTAGGCTAGCCAGAGCCCCATAGTGGGACCCTGACTTTAAAAAATAATCCCAATGTCTAGGCCCATGCCATACAAATCTTGAGAATGAGTTTATGGCATTATAATTTGTTTAAGTGTGCATCATTGCTAGGAGAGATAGAACCTGTGGTCCCTGGTAGTTTGACCACGCTCCAATGGGTAATTCCACACCCATTCATATATATATATAAAACACTAATTGAATTCAGTAGGTTAGTAGGTTATTTTTAAAAAGTAGAATGTGAAGTTGGAAGGGAGGATCTGGGAAGAGTTGGGGGGAAGGGGATAAATATAATTGAAATACATTGTATGCATTATGAAATTCTTAAAGAATAATCCTTAATTTTTTTAAAAAAAATTATCTACATTGGTGTTTTGCCTGCATATATGTTTGGGTGAGGGTGTTGGATTCTTAGAAGTGTAGTTACAGACAGTTGTGAGCCTCCATGTGGGTGCTGGGAATTGAGCTCGGGTCTCTGGTACTCTTATCTGCTGAGCTATCTCTCTAGCCCACTCAAAGAATAAATTTAAAATGATGTATAAAAAAGTATACAGCCAAGGTTGAGACTCAGCAATGCCGGGCTGTTCTCCTTGTGAGTGCTGGGGAGTAGAGGTGGGGAGACGGGGAAATGGAAACCATTACTACAGCTCTCTGGTGGAGAGAGGCCACAAAGATAGTAACTGAGTCCTAGCAGGCAAGCTACCCAGAGGTGCCGGGGACCCTGAGCTGTCTGGCTGCTCTGAGTTAAGTATAGGGATCAGTGGTGCATTCTATGGGACAAGGGAGGGGACAGAGGCAGAGAAACGGGCACCCATCTCTGAGAACTGAAAAGTGCAATGGCAAGAGAGAGGCCCCTTTGCTGCCAAGGGGGAGAGGGAGGGCACTAAAATCAGCCAGGGCTGGTAAGCCACGCCTGTCAGATACATTGGCTTAAAAAAAACCCATAACTTTAATTAACTAACTAACTAACTAATTAATTGTTGTGTTTGAGAGAGGTGGAGAGGGAGAGAGAGAGAAATAGAGGGACAGGGAGGGAGGGGGACAGTCGTGCCACTGCAGACACGCGTACACACGGAGGTCAAAGGGCAATCTGAGGGAGTCAGTTCTCTCTCACCATCGCGTTTGCCCAGGAGGTTGCACTCAGACCTTCAGGCTTGCAGGAGGGTGGAGAGCGTCTTCCCCAGGTGAGTCAGCTGCCTGCCCTTGGCTCCTTTCACTTTCTATTTGTAGGATGCATTAGCGCTCCTCCAGCTCCTCCAGCTCCTCCAGCTCCTCCAGCTCCTCCAGCTCCTCCAGCTCCTCCAGCTCCTCCAGCCCCTCCAGCTCCTCCGGGTGTCTTGTTTTGTAGCGGGATCTTGCAACTGAGTTCTGACTGATCTTCGGTTCACTCTTCCTGTCATAGCCTCCTGGGTGCTGGTACCGTCACCCCTGGCTCTTCAGTCTTAAGACCTAAACCGGAATCTTTTCTCCTGGGAAATAACCTGGGACTGACCGTTAGGAAGATGTTGTTGAAATCCCAGCCACCACATCACCCCTTGAGCTTGTCTTGAAGAAACAAAGGCAGGGGGACCCAAGCTGTGTGGGAATGAGGAGGGACACCCTGTCCATGACAGAAGGAAACAAATGGAAATGTCATGTTTTGTTTGTTTGCTTGTTTGTTTTTATGAACCCCTGTTCAAATTGGAGCTGCTCCATCCAATGGGCTTCTGGCTGCACAAGAGTTCTGCGATAGTCCTGAAGATCGAGGTGTGATGCCTGTAATCTCAGTACACCAGAGGCTGAGGCAGGAGGATCGTGAATTGAAGGACAACCCTGGGTTACAAAGTAATCCCCTGACTGAGAGAGGGAGGGATGACAGAGGGGAAAAGATGGAGATGGAGGATAGATAGACATGGTTGTTCTGGTTGTTTTAGTCCAGACCCAGCGTGGACACAGGCACCCTTCAGGTCAATGTCTCAAACAGCCACTTATTGCTCCACCTGGAAGATAAAGGGACAACACCACCAGGCATGCCTGGTAGGGGGGACAGCATCTCAGCAGCTGAGGGTCTCAGGTGCTGCTGGGGTTGGCATGAGCAAAATGTTGAGGGACGATTCCCTCCTCCCAGTTATACCAGCCTGACTCAGTCTGGAGCCAGTGAGCTGAGCTGTGCCCCCGGGAACCGATGAGGTAGGTGGTGAGGCTTCCATGAAGCACACAAGCGTCCCTTTTTGAACACTGCTGTTGAATTCAAGGAGCTTTCCTGCTAAGCCAGACTCTTCTGGAGCACCCCTCGGCCAGTGGTGAAGCAAGGCGGGGGCCCGGTGACGGACTCCTCGTGTGAGTCAGTTAGGCTGCAGAGCTCCACCAGAACTTGGCAGTGACATCATGAGGTCACACCCAGGACCCACAGCTCTCCCTGCCTGATCTCTCCCACTGGTCCCCTTCACAGAAATCATCTCTGATGAGCCTGTGGAATTCCTAACTGTCATCTCATCTGCTTCCCCGGGGAACCTACAATGAGGAAGACATGGGATAGCATGAAAGCGAATTCAGGGCCCTAATAAGTAACTGTTGCATTGGGGGTGTCATCCACTTGGATTGAGTAGGGCCCCACAGTTTCATGGGGAGAGTCACCCCTATATACACCAGCCAGTCTGCTATGTCCATGCCCACAACCGGGCATGGTAACAGAAACTCCTGGAACCTGATGTCCAGGAAGGATACCCTTTCTCTGGAAGTGACCACAGAGTCCCTGAACACACATAAGCCTTGCTATGGCCCCTACTCTGTCTGGGGAGCACTGTGTCCCCAAGCCATGGACCCAGAGGCCCTTCTTGACTGGGAGGGCAAGTTGGGGAGAGGCATTTAGCTTGTGGGTACTCATGGTCTTTGCTGAAGCAGGGGTGTGGTTTTGAACCAAGAAGCCGGAAGTCTGGACTCTGCCCAGATTCTGCCGCCCGCTTCCCTGTATAAACCTTCCGTGAGGCCACCAAGATGGTTTAGAAGGTTGTATCACCTCCTGCGCTGCGCTGATGATCTGAGGTCTAACCTGGGACCCACCTGGTAGAAGGAAAGAACAGACACCCTCAAGTGGTAGCACATAGTCATAATCCCAACATTTTGGGCAACTGGGACAGGAGGATTGATAACTTGAGGTCAACCTGGGCCTCATAGGAAGAACTTATCTCCAAAATAAAACAGTCATTGGGCCAGTGAGAGGGCACTGCGGATTAAAGGCACTTGCTGTGCCTGTCTGGAGACCTGAGTTCTGCCATTGGAACCCATGTAAATGTGGAAGAAGGGAACTGCATTTACAGAGCTGTTCCCTGACCTCCAGTCATGCCCTAAAAATGCACCTACACGCATTGGAGGTGGGGGAACGACAAGAAGAAATAAAATTCTTTGCAAAGCAGAAAAAAGATATTAGTTCAGTTCAGCCTCAACGTATTGAGCTGTAAAATGGGTGCAACGCCTTCTCCACAGTGTCCCTTCAGAGCTGTGACTGGCGGACTTGGATCAGCAGTTGCTGGTCTGGGTTGGGTTGACCACAGATTTCCTGGTAACAGGACTGCTAGTGATTGTGCCGAGTGTAGAGGTGGAGACAGCTTAGACAGGGTAAAATCACGGGCAAGTACAGGGACTGAGGGGTCTCTGCTTCTTGTTCAGCGGGTGTCCAGGACCTCTTAGGAGCAGGCTTTCAGTGATTGCAGATAATTCTTCCGCCCTCAATTCCTGGGTGGGTCTTGACCCACATCCAACCAATGAGACGAACTCATTCCCGAAGCCAAGTTGATTGATTGTGTGCTGGGCCTGGGGCGCTGAGAAGCTGTCTTTTATCTGAATTGAGGAGGTGCTAGGTGGACAGTGACTTTGGGAAGAACTGTGACTGTTGCTACCACAAGAGTCAGTCTTCCTAAAAATGGAGCCAAAAATACACAAAAGCAGAAACCAAAGGAGTCCTCCTGCTGGTGCGCCATTTGGAACCTGGTGGCGTGGGGTTCAGACCCGGATCTGTCTCTTCCTGAAGCAGGAACCCATTTGGACTCCTCAGTTGTGCAAGTCAATAAACCCTCTTCTCACTCAACAAACGATCTTTTGAGCGCTTGTTAAATGCTGGGGAATTTACCGGACACTGTGAAAACAACATGAGGGGGACGGATGTGGCTAAACACAGGCGGAGCCTACAGGATGATCAAGAGAGCAACCCCCTACCCCAGCTAAGAATCCAGCAGGAGTTTGTCGATTGGGTCTTTGCAAGGGATGTGAGGAACACAGCAGATGGTGTCTGCCAGTGCAGTTTTATGAAAAAAGGCAGAGAGAGTCTTCATTCGAACATTTTGTCTATTGATCTTTGGCACAGACTGGGAGGGAGCAGAAGATGGGGCTTGGTTAAAAAAAAAAAAAAAAAAAGCAGGTTCTGCATGAAAGCTGAGCCCCACATGCCTTCCCGGCAGTCTGAGTTGAAACCGGAGATACAGTGCTTGGTGTGGCTGTGAATGCCTGGTTTTCCCCCAGCAGACTCCTCTGAATGACAATTATCCTAGCCTGGCTCCTGACAGAAGCAACTCAAAAGAGACAAATGTTTTAAATGTTTGGATTTTTTTTTTAAGCTAATGCAGACAACAAAGGCACGTTAACAAATGTTTGGAAAAAAGAGAGAAAAACATCCCTTGTACCCCTAGAACCTTGTACAAGCATTGTTGAAATACACGATTTTCCTGTCTCTATACGAATGACCTGTGTGAAGTTCGCATTGCTCTGTTCTTGGCTCGCCACGGATCTGGCCTCACAAGCGAGGAAAAGGTGCTCAAGGGAAATCAGCATCCCGTTCTTTTAAGGACTGTGTGATCTTGGGCAAGTCGCTTGGCCTCTCTGAGCCTGACTTCTCCAGCTATAAAATGGAGATGTCTCCTGTATTCTCAGCAAGGGACAAGACTGTAAAGGTCACAGCGGCTGGGGCTTAGCTGCTGCTGGGCACAGGCACGGCTGTGGCTTTTCTCTTGGCTCTGACGAGATAGCTGACTAAACTGAAGTGCAGAGTTTTGTCTTGGCTCACAGTTTAGAGGGTACGGTCTGTCATGGCAGGGAAGCAGGTCATCCTGGGGCCGTGGAAGACTGTATTGACTGTTCACATCACAGTGCTAGACAGGAAGCAGACCGCCCAGCCACAGCGAGAAGTAGATACTGTCTTCAAGTCCAGGCCCCAGTGTCCCACCCCATCAGCTAGGCTCCAAATTCTCTCAGCCTCCCAAAACAGAGCCACCAGCCATTCAAATACACGCACTTCGCAGGGTGGTGATGGCGCAAGCCTTTAATCCCAACACTTGGGAGGCAGAGACAGGCGGATCTCTGTGAGTTCAAGGACAGCCTGGTCTACAAGAGCTAGTTCCAGGACAGGCTCCAAAGCTACAGAGAAACCCTGTCTCGAAAAAAACAAAAAAACAAACAAACATTACAACAACAAAAAAAAAACCACGCACTTATGAGGGACATTTTATTTAAACAGTGACAGACATAGATCCTGACCCTGACTGACCTCATGCCCCTCCAGTCACGAGCCATGGGTGTCTCAACCGTGGACCGTTAATGAGGAAGCAGGGAAGGCCATGGGGCTCAGTGGGAAGAATGACACTTGTGTGTTCTCCCAGTGTCCCATAGGATGGATGTGAGACCAATGCAAGCATCTTGGGAATGAGCCTCCCGGTTTTACCTGGACCCTCTCCTCCTGATGTCACTCACCAGATCTGCATTTGAAGGTGTCTAGTGACCACATGCTGCCCGTTGTCTCCAGGGACCCTACTGCTGCTAGAAGAGATTTGCATTCATCTACAGAGGCATTTGCTTATTAGTCTTGTTATTGCTGTGACCAAAGCGCCTTAGGAAGGAAGGGAGGGAGGGAGAGATAAAGAGAGGGAGAAAAAGGAGGGAGGAAGGAGAGGAGGGAGGGAGGAAGGCTTCACTTGGCTTATAGTTTCAGAAGACTTATCCACAGTCTTTCCACCCCATGTACTTGGGTAGGAAATCATGGCTGCTGGAGACTTCGGCAGAGGACAACTCTTCTACACTTCATGGCTGACAGTTAGCCAAGGGAAAGAACATAGGAAGAGGTCTGGGTAAGATGGAGCCCCCAAAGCCACACCCACCGGTGACCCCTTCCTTCTGCTAGGTTCCACTGCCTGCCTCCCACCTTTCCCCAGTAAGAGTATCATGTTTTGAAACCATCAGGGCATTAGTCTGCTCCGGAGACCAGAGCCTGGGATCCGCTGCCTCTGGAAACGCACTCACAGACACACCCCGTGTTGTGCGTCATTCGGTCCCTGGTGTCTCTGAACGCCACATTGACAGCCATCTTTAACCATCCCAGGACATGACTCTGCAATGTCCAGGGGCCTCCAAGTCCCACTAAGTAGAAAAAGGCCTGTGGGTTGGCCCAGGGGCAGAGCACTTGCCTCCCTCCAGGTCCTGCGGTTTCTCCCTGTACTGCTGTGTGAGGAGTGGGGGCTAGGGGGAGAGAGAAATGTAAATATCTCAATGACAGCTGCAGATATGGTTTTGTGGCTTTTGAAGTGACACTACTCAAAGGACGGAACTCCAGTCAGGAGTTTAAAATGAAGTAAAAACAACATGAGCTGGTTTCCATATTTCTGTCAAGAATTTCTTTTCATAGCTGCAACAGTACGGTGGCTTATGAGACTCACCGTTCAGGTTTATGGATGAGAAGGGGAGGGCTCGTGGGGTCAAAGGTCGCTTGCATTTTGGCTGTAAACCTCAGGCTTGTTTGAGTTCTTTCTTGGAAAAAGGGAGCGTTGTCTCTATGCGGGTGATCTTCCGGTTGGTTTTGATTTCTGTCGGTGTTGTGGAAATTGTGATTCCGAGCCAGTAAGAAATACAAATCAAATGACGGAGGGAGGTTGAGGGGTCCTTTCCCTTCCTGTGTGCTGTTAATGCCCCTAGTCTCCCTATCCAGCTTCACAAGCACGAAGGCTGACGTTAGTGTTAACCGGTGTCTCATGCCACTTAATGGCGTTCGGAGGTGGCCCCTCGGAAAAGTGACTCAGATCTTTAGGGTGAAGCTTTTGCGGCTGAATTCTGGTGACTTTCCACAGAGAGGAAGAGGGGCCATGCAGGCAGATGTATTACTGCCACGACAGAATGCAGCTGGGGAGCGCCTTGCTACAACCCGCACTGTTGGTTGAGCTTCAGCATCCAAAACTTTGGGCTGAATCCACCTCCTTTCCTTCTAAAGCAGCTGCCCTCTGGTTTCTCTTGATAATAATAAAAAGACAACACAACAGAGAAGCTTCAAAGGAGACAGGAGATGAGGAGGAAGGAAAGAGTCCACATTAATACGGAAGGTGGAGGGAGCAGAGAAGACACGTGCCCAGGCAGGCTATCTGTGGAGACTGGAAAGTCCCATGTTGGGCATGTAAAATGAAAGAGTTGGGCTAGAGCTGGTGACAGTGCTTAGGTCCTGTGCCCATGAGTACTAGGGTGGTATTGAGGCCACATCGTTGACAGTTCCCTGGGTGACAGTAGGATGCAGCCCACTAGAGGCTTCACTGTTATCCCAAGAATGATGCGCTGAGGAGAATCCATAAGGTTTCTTTTGTTTATTGGATGGGATGACTGACTGGAAGCCTGAGAGTTTTGGGGAAGTTTCCAGTAATAGCTCAGGGTAGGAGAAGTGAAAGTCTGGAGCTGGGATGGGAGAGGGGTTAGGAGTGAAGGTTGACATTTGGTAACAGCTAAGATTTACCTGTGAAGATTTGGGGAAACCCAGATTTATGTTGAGGCTGTAGGTCATGTGACTTCTGAGATGGTGACAATGGGCACTAGGAGTTATTGTTTCAAACTTTCCTTTCCCAGTGATTCCTGAGGAGAGCTGTTATGCTATAAAATTTACACCTAGATGGGCGGTGGTGGCAGCACAAGCCTTTAATTCCAGCACTTGTGAGGCAGAGACAGATGGATCTCTGTGAGTTCAAGGCTAACCTGGTCTACAAGAGCTTGTTCCAGGACAGCTAGGATCACACAGAGAAACCTTGTCTTGAAAAAATTTACAGCTCTTTTGTGAGTTTCTTTTCTGAATTTGGTAACAAGCAAAACTGAAACTATAACTACCTAGTCTTCAACCACATCAAAGACCTAAGAAGAATATAATATTACCTGAGTAAACAGTAAGTATAGAGCAAACACCTTCCAAAACTATAGAAATTTCAAAAATAGCTGACTGCCTGGACAGTCACCCAAGATTCTTCTACAATGTTGGGACATCCATCTACGATCTACCAGCCTAGAATATATGACAGACTTTTCTGTGAAGCAGGAGTTTTGAAGAACTGTCCTACCTTGTCTTGGTAAAGTTCAGCAGTCACTTTCTTTTGTATTCTGCTTGTCATGTTTGGACAGCATACTGTCAGCAGTTAAGGCAAGGGCAAATTATTGCCCAAATAGTTAGCTTTGCCACATTGAAAGCAAACTCCATATGGAAGTTCTTTGATGCCAATCATCCTTTTTTGAAGTAAATTGGCACTGCCAGGAGTAAACGTGTCTCACTGTCATGAAAAGCCTTATATTATCAAAACTTTTTAAATGCCATATTCTGCAGATCTTTGAAATGCTTGAATACCATCTATCTATTTAAAATATATTTGTTTGACCTTGAAAACATACCTAACATGATTTGATTGTTATAGATGACTAACTAAAAACCCATTTTTTTTATTATTCTAAATAGCTTTCAAGAACTAAAACTTTACATTTTTAAATGAGCTGCATAGGTACAATACCTTAAACAAGAGTAAAAACATATATACAGCATAATGAAAATAATCTTAAATTTGTATCAATGTACAAAAATCCACACCAGTGTACAATATTTGAAACTATTGGTTATTCAAAAGTAGACTCAACAATCTACCCTTTTATCCCATCATTTCTATACTATGTCCCCCCATTTTCCATTCAGAAAAAGATCCCTGAATCTCATCTTCTTTGTTCATTTTTTTCCCTGACCATGACCAGTAACAACATGTCTCCAAGCAGCTATTGGTTTTTGTTCATTAGCACTTAAAAAATTTAAAGTCAACAAAGCACCATACAGGAACCAGATATCCTGTATATTTCTCATCTTTGTGGGCTTTTTTTATTTTATATTACTTTACTTGCTCTTTAAAGACTTTATTCTTTTTAAACTTTTTTTATGACTGTCTATGCTGATTTTTCACTGTATCTGTTTAAAGGTTTTCACAGTCTGGACCACTAAGCCTACAGGGAGCAGCGAGGAGCCTTGTCTCTGTATGCTGTGGCCAGCCTGACAGACTATGAGACTAGGAAGCCTCTTTGGCTTCATGTTTGCATGTTGGAATCGTTTTTAAAGCTTTCTTAGGTCCTATGTGAAAATATGTGTTCCCATGTTGGATGCTATATGTAAGGGGTCTTTCTCTGTCCTTCCAGCCAACTCCCAAATAATGACAAGGAGACTTCTTATTAATTATGAAAGCTACACCTTTAGCTCTCATACCTTAATTTAACCTGTTTGTATTCATCTACATTTTGCCTTGGGGCTTTTTGCTTTTCATTCTGTATGTCCTGCTTTCCTGCTTCCTTCATGTCTGTCTGTCTGGCCCCTGGCATCTCCATCTCTCCCTCTGTCTCCCTTTTTCTTTCTCCTTTCTCACCGAAGACTAGATTCCTCCTCCTACTTATTCTCTCTGCCTGCCAACTCCTCCTCTTCCTCCTCTGCCTAGCTATTGGCCACTCAGCTTTTTATTAGACCAATCAGGCAGGCAAGGTAAAACAGCAGCACATCTTTACATAATTACATAATGCAGCATAAACTAAAGCAACACATCTTTACATAGTTAAGCAAATGCTGGGCGATGATGGTGCAAACCTTTAATCCCAGCACTCAGGGAGGCAGAGGCAGGATCTCTGATTTCAAGGACAGCCTGGTCTACAGAATGAGTTCCAGCACAGGCAGAGATACACAGAGAAACCCTGTCTTGAAAAACCACCCCTCCCAAAAAAAAAGAATTAAACAAGTATTCTATCTATGCCACAACACTAACTAGCTCTTATAACTTAAATTAACCCATTTATATTAAGCTACATTCTATCATGAGGCATTACCTTTCTTCCATCTTGCACCTCCTATTTCCTCTCTGTGTCTCCTGGCACCTTCTCCATGCCTAGATTCCACCTCCTTTTCCTTTCTTTCCCTGGAAAATCCTGCCTATACCTCCTGCCTAGGTATTGGCCATTCAGCTCTTTATTACACCAATCCATCTTCACACGGTGTACACATATCCCATAATGGAGGGCAACTGTGGAAGACCCCTAACATGTGCCCACACGCATGTACATGTGCACCCACAGGCATGTCCATGTACACCCCCACACACAGCACCACATACCCACATACTAATTCATGCACATCCTACTCACAAACACCTTTCAGTGAAAGAGAGAGCCATAGTGACAGTGCCCACCCTTTCTCTTGTCACTATGCATATCCTATGGGTTCTGGTGAGGTGGGGCAGTCAGTAATACTTCGCAGACACTCCGGCTGGGGCTGCTTTGTGTAGGCCGGATGCTCCCAAGGAGACAGTAACCCGCTTCCCCTCCTTCTCTTCAGCAGACCAGTTAATTTTGCAGATAGCACGAGAGCCTCAGAAACCAAGGACCCATCATGTTCCCAGACAGGATGGAGAATGATCCAATGATGTCCTTGATGTTCTCTGAACACAACCCCCCAAGATTTCTCTGTGTTCTGACTGTCCTAGAACTCACTGTGTAGATCAGGCTGGCCTTGAACTCACAGAGATACACCTGCCCTGCCTCCTGAGTGCTGAGACTAAAGGCCTGTACCACTACTGCCTGGCCTGTCTCCTTACAGTCTACTGCATATCAGAACACAGAGCTGTCCGGACCCATGTCTTAGGATTTGTAATATAATGGGGTCAGAGGCTAAAGACAATGGGCAGGATTTGCGGCGGCTCCTTCGGCCAACTGTGGGACACTCAATGTACAGTTTAGACGGTATCCCCTCTTGTGGTGGTCACACTCAGCATACCCTGCCTGTCATGGAATTCCCTCAGCGAGTTTCTTTGATGCTGGGTATTAACACGGAGTGATTTTTTTTTTTTTTTTTTTTTTTTTGGNGTTTTTTTTTTTTTTTTTTTTTTTTTGGAGCTCCTTCACATCCCTCCCCTACAAAAAAAAAAGGAAATTGAGAAGTGTTGGATACCAGCAAGTCCCCAACACCTCCTGGGAGGGTCTCTAGAGGCAGGGTCAGTGGATGTGTGCAGAACTGATTCAAAGCCTCTTCCCTTCCCCTCCTCCTCCAGCCACTGGGCTACTCCCTCTCTCATCCCCTCCCCCTCTCTTGGGACTCAGGTGCTGGGAGCAAATATCTGAATCCATGGAAACCAAGAGAAGGCAGGAAACCAGGAAGGGGGAGGGGCTGAGAGCTGTCTTGCAAATGGGCAAGACAGAGAGGATATTCCCTTCTCATGAAGAAAGGGCAAAAATACCATTTTCTCTTCCGTTGGCAGTTACCCCATGAAAGGCTGTCTTCTCTCCTGGGTTGTTAGCAGGCCCTGGTTGGAGAACAAGGTCGGGTGTGTGTGTGTGTGTGTGTGTGTGTGTGTGTGTGTGTGTGTGTGTGTGAAGGGAACCCCTTGAGAGATGGGAGGGTCAGAGGTAGTGGGTAGTAGAGTGGAGGTGGGGTGTCAGAGGTCAGAGGTCAGGCTTGAAGATTAGAGCTGGAGTTAGAGGAGGGGCTCTGGGCCTGGGTAGGGTCTGTAAGGAAGGCTGGTTAGGATTCGATAGACGGAGCTAGGAGTGTGGAAGACTGGGGTGTAGAGGACAGAGGTGGAAGGTCGGAGTGGGCACACAAGGTGTGAGTGCCCATCAGACAAGGGAGGTCCCTTCCTCAGGACTTAAACCATCCCCTTGGCATCAGGCAAGAGAGCCTTGTCTATGGTCCCTATAAAAAGTCTTTGACATACAAATCTGACCTCCTCACCCCGGACAGACTTGGACCTGTAACTGTCGCGCCAGGAACTGAGAAAGGACAGGTTGGTGTGGGGGTAGGATGGGGGTGTCTGGAAATAGCGACCATAGATTCTGGACCCCACAGACTCCTTCACAGAACCCTCCCATCTCTCTGAAAACAATCCTTTCTGTTTATTTTCTCCAGACTTTTAAGTGCTTTAAGCACATAAACCTGTGTCTTTAGAGAATTCACAGCCCTGCCTCTTGCTCTGAGGACCTGGCACACACACACACACACACACACACACACACTCGGTGGCTCCTGCCTCTCATCATCACTGTGTGGACAGCTCCCATTAGGGCACCCGCAGAGCTAGGACAGACCTCTGAACTGGTCTCACACTCTCCCATGTGGCAGACAGGAGTTCACTTATCAGGGACACACGTGGCCTCTAATTTTCCTCCACCACAACCCCAAGCTGGTACTTTCCATCTCCTTGCATGAAGAGGCATTTCTTTACTCTGTGTACTGAGAACTGAAATCTCAAGGTTAGAAGACTTAGTCCCTCCCTTCCTTTCCCCACACCCACTTTGCTTTCAATACATATTTCCAAAATGCCCTTCATCCAAAGTGGCTGCTCTCGCTGATTTCCCCACGGCATGACACAACATTCAATCTCAGTGAGCTTCTAATTGGTACCAGTCTTGGGGTAGAAGCGACAGTCTAGTGAGCTCTCCACACTGAGCAGGGGCTGAGCCGTATGTAAGTACTCCAGATAGTCTAAATAGGGCCTTCTTTTTTTTTAATTAGTTAATTTTATTTTATGTGTGTGTGTGTTTATGTGCACAGAGTGCATATGTGAGCCCTGGGAAGCCAGAAGATGGTGATGGATTTCCTGGAGCTGGAGGTACAGGCAGTTGTGAGCCATCATGTAGGTGCTGGGAACTGAACCCAGGTCCACTGTAAGAAGAGCAAGTGCTCTTAACCACTGAGCCATCTCTCCGCCCTCAGTCCTGGCTGGCCTTCTTATCTGAGCTATTAGTAGGGCACAGGAGTAGTACTGAAGGGTTCTTCCTAGATCAGTAATTAACTAGAAGGGGCAATGAACCTGGAATTGATGCCCATTGCCCATGCTTCTCCCAAGGAGAAGGAACTTACAGTCAGCATAATAGTGTCCACATAGACTCAAAGCACAAGAAAGGACAGTTTCCTTGGGTAGCTGCCAAGACAACACACCCAGAATCTGACCATAAGCCACAGGTAGCTATAGTGCTGGTTAAGTACCCAGGTGCCCAGGTCATGATCAAGCCCTGTGTATCAGTATTGCTGGGGTGGGCAGCAGGGCCTCATTCCTCAATAGCAACCACAGAAGGAACTTGGAGCTCTGCTTTTTGGATAGCATTAGAAAAAGGCCTTATTCTTTGTGTAGCCTTGTGGTTTGAGGCAAACTGTTCTTAACCCTGTGCTGGACACATGATCTGCAGCTGAGGGTGCTGAAAACTTTGGGAGGCAGAGCCTACTTGGAAGAAGTAGCTCCCTGAGGTGTACCTTTAAAATTTATACTGGTTGTGTCCCTGGTACCTTTCTCTCTCTTTGTCTCTCTGTCTGTCTGTCTCTCTGTCTGTCTGTCTGTCTCTCTGTCTGTCTCTCTGTCTCTCTCTATCTCTCTCTCTGTCTCTCTCTCTGTCTCTCTCTTTCTCTCTNCACACACACACACACACACACACAGTGGTAGTTTGAAGGAAAATGGTCCCTAAAGGGAGTAGCAGCACTATTAGGAGGTATGACCTTGTTGGAGTAGCTGTGGTGTGTGGTCTTTTTGGAGGAAGTGTGTCACTGTCGAGGTAGGCTTTGAGGTTTCATATATGCTCAAACCACGCCCAGTGAGGCAGTCTACTTCTTGTTGCCTGAATATCAATCTGTAGCAGCTCCTTCTCCAGCACCACGTCTGCCTGCATGCTGCTATGCTCCCTGCCGTGATGATAATGGACTGAATCTCTGAACTGTAAGTGAGCCACCGCAATTAAATGTTTTCTTTGTGAGAATTGCTGTCGTCATGGCTGTCTCTTCACAGCAACAGAAACCCTAAGACCAAAGTTAGTAGCAGGAGTAGGGTATTGCTGTCATCGGCCTGACCATGCTTTTGTTTGAAGGAATACAGACTTTAGGACTGTGAGTCAGAAAAGCAGTTGGACACTTTAACTGCTGCTTAATGGGCCATCCTGGTAGGAGCATGAAAGTCAGTGGTGCTAAGAGTTATTTGAACTGTTGGGAGCCTGGCTCAAGGCGTTTCAGATTCAGAGGAAAAGAATTTAATATATTGCCTAGAGATCCTTCTTGTGATATTTTGATGAAGAAAGTGACTGTTTTTTGTCCTTGTCTGAAAAGTTTCCCTGAAGCTAAAGTTAAGAGTTTTGGATAAATTCCCTTGGCAAAAAAAAAAAAATCTCAAACTGCCCAGTGTAGACTCTGTCATGTGGTTATTAGTGTTAACTCTAATGAAGATTTATAATGAAAAGGAGCAAGCTGAGCAGGGTAAATTACAAAATGTAAAATTTAAAGAGAAAAGGAGCACCAAGAAGTGGAGTGGAGCTAAATCCTGTGTTCAAGGAGATAAACAGATTAAGAAATGGAAGGAAGGGAGTGGTGACCTCAGGGCAAGGTCCCACCCAGCTCAGTTTCCAATTTATAGAAAGAAATTAAAGAAAAGCTTAGAGCCCCATATAGTGGTGCACACCTCTGATCCCAGCACTGGGAAGGCATAGGCTTTCCAGACCTCTGAGTTTGAGGTCAGCCTGGTCTACACAGCAAATTCCGGAACAGCCAAGCTTAGGCAGTGAAGGACAGAAATCTAGGGAAGATGTAATTGAACAAGAGGGCCATGTTCCAGCCCCAGCAAGCAGCAGAACTTGGCAGCTTCAGTCACATGGTTCTGGCTTACCGTCAAGTAGAAGAGAGGCACTATGGAACCTTTCTTCATGGCTAAGGAAAGCTGCTGAGGGCAGGCATGTGCCAGGGGTGTCCCCAAATGGAGGCTTAGAAAGGCCATTGCATGAAGCTGTGAAACTGAAGTCTGGATTTTCTTGGAGAACCCACGATGTTGGAGACGCTAGAGTCATAGGACACCTGCCAAAGAAAGCTGCTAACAGGGAGTGGAACCAGCTCAAGAGAAAGAAGTGTGATGCAGTCAACCAAACTGAAAGGAGTTGGAGATCTGAAGAGCATTTTGACATCAGACAGGGAGATGCAGTTTGGAGTTTGCCCAGCTGGTTTTTGGCCTTGTTTTGGTCCAGTATTTTCTCACTGTGTTCCCTTCCCTATGTTTTGGAATGGTAATGTATGTCCTGTGACATTATGTCTTGGAAATATGCGATCTGCTTTTTGATTTTGATTTTATAGGGGATTACAGTTAAAAATTACATGAAATCTCAGAAGAGACTTTGAACTTTAGACTTTTATGTTTTTATTTTTTTATAAATTTTATGATTTATTTAACTTTATTTTATGTGAATCGGTGTGAAGGTGTCAGATCTCCTGGAACTGGATTTTCAGACAGTTGTAAGCTGCTATGTGGTTTCTGGGAATTGAACCAGAGTCCTCTGGAAGAACAGTCAGAGTTCTTAACCGCTGAGCCATTTCTCCAGCCCAGCGTCAGACTTTTAAGTAAGTTTGTGACTGTAATAAACTATGGCTACCTTTGAAGTTGAACAGAGTGCATTTTTGCATTATGATATGGCTATACTTCTTTGGGGGCTTGTACAAGGACCCAAGGCGGCTTGGTGTACACCTACCAAGACAGACTCTATGGAGGCCATTGGAAAGTAGACCTGAGTCTCAGTTTGCCTAAGGCAATACCTGGTTCCAAGAAGAACCACAGACTGGGACCACCCAGGTACTATCCGGGAATAGACATCCAAGGAAAAATCCTGGTATTTCAACTATTGTAGATAGGCTCACCTGATGTCCCCTAGCCCAGCACACACCCGTCCCCTTTCTACCAGGACACCCTTGGACAAATGTCAGCTAATTAGGGGTCCTGAAATGTAGAAATCCCTCACCCCAACCTCTGCTATTATAAAAGTCCCACCCTAACCAAGTTCAGGACTCTCGACATGGAGAGTCCGAGTTTGAACTTGAGTAAGAATAAAGGCTTTTTGTTTTATATACAAGACTTGATCTCCTTCTTGGTTTTTGTGGGACTCTGAAACCTTGGCATAACAGGGGCCAGGAAGTAGAATGTGGTGGTTTGAAAGCAAAATGCCCCCTCAAAAGAGAGTGGCGCTATTAGGAGGTGTGACCTTGTTGGGGTAGCTGTAATCTTATTGGAGGAAGTGTGTCACTATGGAGGCAGATTTGGAGGAAACCGTCTACTTCCTGTCAACATGTAATAGCTACCTCTCCAGCTCCACGTCTGTCTGCAAGCTGCCATGTCCTGCCATGATGGTAATGGACTGAACCTCTGAACTGTAAGTGAGCCACCACAGTTAAATGTTTTCTTTGTAAGAGTTGCCATGGTCATGGTGTTTCTTCGTAGCAAAAGACTTAGTTAAGGTTAACTAAGACACACACACACATGCACACACACTGATACACACAGATACATATTCCTGATGCATTGATGTTCTTCAGCCCAAACACATCGGTCAAGTGACCAAGAATTAAACCCTCTGAAACTGTAAGCTAAAATAAGTCTTTCCTCCCTTTAAGTTATTTCTGTCAGACACTTGCTCACAGCAACAATAAAACCCACACACATAGCTATAAATGGGGACCGCGTGTTCATTTCCTAGCCACCCAGACCCGAATAATCAAACAAACGCTATATTAATTAAAACAGTGTTTGAGCAATTGCTTAGGCATATTCCTAGCTAGCTCTTACATCTTAAATTAACCCATTTCTATTAATCTATGTATCACCATGAGGCTGTGGTCAACAGAAATATTCTGGCATCGTTCTCCTTTGGCAGCTACATGGCATCTGCCTGGCTCTGCCTTTTTTCTCCCTGCATTCAGTTTAGTTTTCCTGCCTAGCTCTATTCTGCCCTGCCATAGGCCAAAGCAACTTCTTTATTAACCAATGGCAATAAAACATATTCACAGCATACAGAGGGGAATCCCACATCACATAGCAAGTGATCTCTTATGAGAGCAAGGACAAGGTTTGCTCTTGACACAAGAGACAGAAAGTTTTCTGCAGTGTGGAGTTGAAGAAATATCCACAAAGATTAAGTAAGCTGTCAGCCTGGCTTTCACCACTACCTCCTTTCAAGCACAGGTAGTACCAGGAAGAGAATTTAGGTCAGTTCTCCAGGTCCCTGTGAACAAAGGCTTGGCTGCCCACATCCTGTGCTGAGGCTGGGACTTCCATTACTCAAGTGAGAAAGCTTGGAGAGGCTTGGCTAAGGCAGATAGCTAACTCTGCAGGTGGAACTGCGGCCTGAGCACCGTGATTAGGAGCCTCTTTGGAAAGCCACCTGTGCTGGGCCACCTGCCTCTGGCCTTCCCACTGTCAGACAAGCTTCAATCCATTGTCCCTCAAGCCCTAAACAGAGAGTGTGATATTGATCTTTGAGATCCGGATAAAATCGTGATTCTTCCCACAGGCTGTTTGACCCCAATGTCCAGCCAGATCAAAGGAGGAAGTGAGGCTTTTGCTAGCTCACCCTGCAGCCTGTGAACTCTGGACTGAGCGAGGCAACGGCAGTTTCTTGGGTATCTGCTAATTCTTCTGAATGATGATTGGTATTTAATAGCTGGTATTCAGAATAGGGTGAACCCCCTCCCCCCCCCGACCCCTACTAGCACCTGGGAAGAGGAAACCTCAACAGAGAATACCAGCACAGTGGTCTATAGGCAAGTCTGTGGGAGCATCTTCTTGGTTAATAGCATGGGCAGTGCCACCCCTGGGCAGGTGGGTTGTGTTAAAAACAACAACAATACCAGCCTGGTCTACAGAGCTAGTTCCAGGACAGGCTCCAAAGCCACAGAGAAACCCTGTCTCGAAAAACCAAAAAAAAAAAAAAAAACCCAAACAATAAACCAATATAAATAAGCCGTGAGAGACAACATTTCTCCATGGCCTCTGCTTTAGTTCCTGCCTCAACTTCCCTGGAGTGTGCCAGGGAAATAAATGTCAGACAAAGAAATTCTTGTCCCTGAGTGGCTTTTGTACATAGTGTTTGTCACAACAACAACAACAAAAAAGGAATTAGAGAGGTGGCCATTCGGCTTGGTCCGGTCAAACCTTTGCCATGGATCTCAGCGGCAGTACCCTTATCTTCAGCACAGTGGGCACAGTGCTTCTCTCCCGTGGCTCTGTTCTTGGTTCCCTACAAGTGCTGATGGTCAAGGCTAGTCTGGGATGACCTCCTGGCTAGTCTGGAGATGACCTCCTGGCTAGTCTGGAGATGACCTCCTGGCTAGTCTGGGGATGACCTCCTGGATCCTCCTTATTTCCACATCCAATCCCTGCCATGTTGGTCTGAATCTGAAACGTCTCCTACAGTCTTATGTTTTGAAAACATAGTCCCTAGTTGTGGGGACCCCACAAACCTCAAGGCCAGTGGGGAGACAATCCATGGGAGGGGACGAATGACAATCTATGGGAGAGTCAGTACCATCTTTTCAAGGCACTGGGTCAAGACTTCCAGAGACTGACACCGTGGTTTATTCTTCTTACGCACGTAAGCACAGTAAAACTTTGGGGGGAAAGTCTCCACTTGACAGTTTTCCTAACAAAGTTCCAGGATTGGCTACATCAAAGTCCCCTTGCAAAGTAGCAAAGCTCCTGTGACCTTTACGGTAAGAATGAATTCTTTTGACTGACAAGCAGAGCTGGGGCTAGGGCTTAGATAGGAAGAATATGTGATAAGCCCAAGGACGGATTTTATCCATGGAAGATGCAAAGCACATGGGGCCTCTTTCATAGGCATGAGTTCTATGCAATGAGAGACAAAGCCCGGGATTAGGGCCTAGACACTGCTGAGAAAATTGGGGAGGATTCAGGTGGAGGTTGACTCCTCATAGAAGAGCAGAAGATCTCCAGGTTGTTTGACCACATCACTGACATTCCAGCTGATGTCATTCAAATTTCCGTCCTTTGAAGAAGGCAGGCTCTGTGATGGACAATCCTGGCTTCTCCAATGCTCACTCTGAGCTGTGCTTCCAGCAACTAGTTGATGATGCTGTCTGGGGAGGATCTGGAAACAAGGTCATGGGTGGGGAAAGAGGGTCCTCAGAGGTCTGTTATCTCTGCCCATTTCCTGTCTCACTCTCTGCCTCCTTGTCTGTCGTGATGTGACGGGTCTCTGCCATGTGCTCCTGCCACTATGACGGAAGCAGATCTGCCACGCCTTTCCTGCTCTGATGTACTGAAATGCCCTGGAACTGTGAGCAGAAGGAAATCTTTCATTCCTTAAGTTTGTTTTTTCTACTAGTCACTGTGGACACAGCACACGTAAGTGTCTAATATAGCTGTTTGTGAGCCCCACACGAGTCTTGTTCTGTACCCTCTCATCTGTGCAGGTGGAGTTCCATGCTTGTCTAGGTGGCTCTCTCTAACACACAGATCTTTCCATCTGAAAACCCCCTCTAGGCGTTTTTCTTGCTTGAATTATTTGAAGTAGGAAAACCCACTATAAATCTGGTTCTTTTGAGGTGGGAAAACCCACCTAAAAATCTAGGCCACACCTCTTCCCGGTGGTAGCCTATATAAAGAAAGAAGGAAGCATTTGCTCTTTGCCTGCCTGTCCTCAGTCTGGCTTCGCTGGCATGAGAGCCTACTCCTTGGGGGTTCTGACACACACTGAAGATCAGCTGAGACAGCCAGCTTCATGGACTGAGCAACTCCTGAATTCCTGAACCTTCTGCTCATAAGCAGCCATTGTTGGACCAGCTGGACCACAGCCTATAAAGCCTCTCTAATAAATCCCCTTTCTATATAGAGATTTGTTCTCTCCTGTTCCTCTTGAGAACACTAGTTAATACCACGTTCCTCCTTACTGCCCACGTTCTTTCATAAAATTCAGTGTCACACTAAGGAAAGTTTCACGTGCGTATCATGTTATATGGTCCTCCAAGAGCCCCAGTGTGCCAAACTTCTTCTGACCCTTGACGTTCCCTGTACAGGAAGCAAATACCGCTTGGTCTCAAAATGGGAGCATGACGACCAGATGTCCCCTGTCCTGACTCGACACACATTAGTCTGCATACTTCTTTCTCACTACACTGTCCAACAGGCAGTGTCATGGAGGCAGAGCCACAGAAGAACTTCAGAGCCCAAGACATGTCATGTATGCATCACCACTCATAAACTGAAATTAAAGACTATGCCAAACTGCGAAACAAGAACCTCGGACTTAGCCAGAATAAAAATAGCTGCAGTTTGCAACTGCTTTCATTATTCAGGGTAAGATTATTGAGGGGGGGGCTTTTCAAGATGTTATATGGAGGGACGCTTGTATCCCCAGATGATCATCCATTACTGTGCTATGGGGCTTTGTGGGTGTCTGTCAAGATCTTTCTATTTGGAGATGAGAAAGTGAAGTGCTGTTGTATTTCAAGTTTGAACCACACAGACTTGTCATATGCCGAGACTACTGTTTGTAGAGGTGAGGCCTGGCTGGGGAGGTGGGCCACTTGGGTGAGAACTTTGGGGTATCGTGCCTCCAGCCCTCTCCTTTTTCTCTCTGTTTCTCATCCACCGTGAGATGAAGAAGTTTCCCCACCACATGTCACTGGGACTATGCTCTGCCCAAGCACATGAAGGCAAGCAACTAGGGACTGAACCCTTCTTTGAAACTGTGAGAAAAAGAAATCTTCCCCCCGCCCCCCACCCTACACACACTGGCAAATGTTTTTCTGTACATTTGGTCACAGTAATAAAAAAAGCTAACAAACAGATCCCATACAGTTCCTTTACCCCCTTCCTCACCAGAGGCTAAAAGGAACAAGATGGACAAGCTGGTCACACGCTCCTCTAGGGACTCTGGCCATGCAGAGAGTGAAGCCAGGATGCAGCATCAGAGCAATGCTGTACCCAGGGGCAGAGGTGGTGACAACTGTCTTGGCAGCAGTAACAGCTGTAATGGCTGAGGGATGCACTTGGTTACCAGCTTTCCCAGGCCCCATCTGCTTGCTCGCTTTTTTTTCCTCCCTTCCCTTAATTTACTTTTTTTTTTTGCGTATATAGGTATACATGTGTGTATTGTGTGTGATATATGTATGTGTTTGTGGGGGTGTGAACATGTGTATAGAGGTCAGAGGTCAACACTGGGTCCCTCCTCTATCACTGTTTACTTTGGTTTTCGAGACAGGGTCTCTGAACCTTGGGCTCATCATCAATTCAGCTAGCCAGTGAACTCAAGGAATCTGCCTATCTCCATTCTTCCACCCAGTACAGGAGTTACAGATCTATGCCACCATGCTCAACTTTTACCTGGGTACCAGGGATCTCAACTTAGGTGCTGATTCTTGCACAGCAAGTCCTTACCTGCTGAGCCATCTCTTCAACCTCACCTGGAGTGTTTCCTAAGCCTGCTTTTCTTCTCCTCTGCTATGTGACATCCCCCCCTCTCCGAAAATTCCTCTTCTAAGCGGGGTAGCTGAGTTGAAGATCTGTTTGCTATCGAGCTCCGATGAATGTGAGACCTTCAGAGAAGCAGGGATATAGCCAGATGGGCAGCCAGCTTGGGGACCTTGGTGGTCACACGGGGAAGCCACAGAAGAGATGGATGGGCCATGGAAGGGAAGGTCATGGAAGAGAAAGGTGATAAGAAGGCGGAGACCATGAAAAGCAGAGGTCATGGAAGGGAAGGTTCACAGAAAGGAGAGGTCACGGAAGGGAGAAGAGAGAAGCTACGGAATAGACTAGGTCCTTAAAGACAGAGGTTACAGGGAGGAGAGACAGGCGCTGAGGAGGAAGGGTGGACCGTGTGAGGTCAGCAGCAATTCCGGCAGGAGAAGACACAGGTGTTGCCTCTTCATCATTATTTTTTTTTTTAAACAGAGTGTCTCACTTTATAGCTGTGGCAGTTTGAATAAGATTGGCCTTAGGGCTGGAGAGATGACTCAGTGGTTAAGAGCACTGACTGCTCTTCTTTCCTTAGGACCCGGGGTTCAATTCCCAGCACCCACATGGCAGGTATCAACTGTCTATAACTCCAAGGTCTGACACACACTCTCTCTCTTACACACATAGGCAAAAACATCAATATATATATAAAATAAAAAATTATAATAAAGACTGGCCCCCATAGGTCGTGTTTGAGAGGATTATAAGGATTAGGAGGTGTGGTCTTGTTAGAGGAAGAATTTCACTGCAGGTGGGCTCTGAAGTTTCATAAGCCCGAGGCAGGCGCAGTCTCCCTCCCTCCCCCCCACTCCCTGCTACTGCAGGTAGGATGCTGGACTCTCAGCTACTTCTCCAGCGTCATGTTTGTCTTTGGCTTCCATGCTCCCTGCTGTGATGATAACAGACTAAACCTCCGAAACTCTATTGAAGCCCCAACTAATGCTTTCTTTTACAAGAGCTGCCTTGGTCATGGTGTCCCTTCACAGCAATAGAACATTGACTAAGACAGTAGGCCAGGTTGGCCTTGAGTTCGTGATCCTCCTGAGAGCTGGCTTATCGTACCTGTCTAGTAGATGACCCTGTCTTGATAATGGCATGGACAAAAGTATAGATGACTGCTGGGGACACAGTATATAGGTGCTTTTCCTCAGGGCTACCCTACTGGAAACCCTCAAATGGGACGCCTCTGAATTCCATCAGAGACCCACTCACTGTCTCACAATGACCTCCAGTCACTTGCATCGGAGAGACAGCACACCCTTACCCTTTGGGGGTTTCTCTCCTGGACACCCCCTACAGAACCAAGTCCTCTGACTCTAGAACCTAGCACCCATACTTTTGAAATTAGAAGTTTCACTCATTTTTGTATCAAGATCTTGAAATAAGGTAATGGAGTTACACCAATGAATAGCCCAGCACCACACAGGCAATGCAATAAAGGGGAAGCAATAAAAGCGGACCGCCATCGCTGCACACTGGTTTGGCTCATTTTAAGAAATAAAAGTAATTATCACCTGTGCAACCCGGCCGGCCCGCTCTGTTCGTGGGGAAGAAAACAATTTCAGAACTTTATTTCCTATATTGAACGTCGATAATTGGATGTATTTATAAGTCTCGCTGGAAGAAAGCAGCCTGTGATTTCAAGATGAGAAAACAGTCTTCCAAAGACTGAAAAACAATATATTCCCCATTTTCACACACACAAAAAGAGCTTGTTCCGTCGAGGTGTTGAAGGGGCTGCTGGAATGATTTGCTTTCCTGAAGCCACCGTTCCATTTCTCATCTTGAATTGCCTCGTAGACCCTGGCAAAGCACACAGCGGGGACCACTTCATCTGACGTAGTGACGGGGGCTTCTCAGGGAAGGCCCCTTGGCTGCTGCCTGCCTCTTTTCT
The DNA here is from genome assembly GCF_014885135.2 of Alexandromys fortis. Taxonomy (NCBI): domain Eukaryota; kingdom Metazoa; phylum Chordata; class Mammalia; order Rodentia; family Cricetidae; genus Alexandromys; species Alexandromys fortis. The sequence continues at coordinate 4,271,517 of NW_026068048.1, forward strand.
GCAGGAAGATGGATGCCCGGATGGACCGAGCCAGTGAAAGAGGGCAAGAGGAACAGGGTGTGATGTAGGGCCTTCCTGGGGCTCATGATGTGGTCCTGGACAACACTGCAAGCCACACTGGCCTTAGAAGTAGGAAAGGTGAGGTCGGCCCAGCCATTATCACAATGGGCAAGGACTAGGGCCTGCTGGTACCATGACAGAAGAATAGCCACCAAGGAATGTCCTATGGTTTGAAGGAGAAATGTCCCCCACAGGCCTGTGTCTGAACACTTGGTCCCCAGCTGGAAGTCCTGTTTTGGGAGCTTGCTGAACCTTTGGGCTGTGGCCTCGTTCACAGAAGCAGGCTCTGGAAGCTTTGAAGGGGACAGCTGCTTCCAGTTCTGGCCTGAGTTTTCTGCTTTCTGATCCACTGAGATGTGGGGAGCTGCCACCCCATGCTCCAGCCGCTGTGGCTAGGGCTGCCCTCAGAGCCGTGCACTCCTTGTCATGATGGACAACGGCTCCTCGTTCTAGTTTTGTTTCTGACGCTGTGGCAGAGAAAAGCTTAGGAGAGAAAGGGGCTTATTGCCGATCATGGTTCCAGGTTGCAATCCGTTGCTTTGGGGAAGTCAAGGCGGGAGTGTCACACAGCTGGTCCCATCACGCCCGCAGACAAGAGCAGAGAAACTCTTGTGTGTTTGTTCGCTTGTGCTCAGTTCTCTGTCTCTACTCATCAAGTTCTGTCTAGGGAGTGGAGCTGCCTACAGGGGGCTGGGCTTTCTCAAATCAATAAACTTAATTCAGACAATCCCTTCCTCCAAGACGTAATTCAGAGTAAACAGTCCCTCCCCGAGACTCCAAATAATGGTCGGTTGTGTCTAGTTGACAACACAACTGTCCCCCTTTTAAGTGCTCCCGTCAGGTTGGGGGGCACAGCAGGGAGTAAGGTAACTAATATATCATGTCCTGTCTGTCATATGCCTTCCTGTCCCATCTGGAAGAGGTAAGGTTGGAACATATCCTCCTGTCCCCTATCTGTCACACATAGCCAAGAGGTCAGAGACCTAGTGGGTCAGCAGTATCCATGGAGCTGTGGGGGGGAGCAGTGGCTTAGGCAGAGGGAGCAGGTAGGGCAGGGTAAGTTGGTTCAACACAGTGCCAAAGGAAGAAAGAAGGACCTTGTCCAGGATGGATCTCCTGAAGGTGTGTCTAGGGCAGGGCACTTCTGGTAAGTACTGCACTGCACCAGCAACTGGGCTAATAAAGCAGCCACCTCTCAGGGACCTGGAGGCCATTACAAGGCCAGACCTCGTCTCCAAGGACCCCATGACCTCAGCCGTGCTGTGGCAGAGTGTGAGGCCTGAGTGCACTGCCTGGCGCACTTCCTCGGCTGATTTACACACTCCCACACTGACTCTGTAAAATCAATCTTTGCCCAATTGCCTCCTGGCTCCCAGAATCGGCCGGGGCTGTCCTGCATGAGTAACTCCAAAATGTTCTCCCGCACTCTGAGCGGCTTCTCCTAGAGTCCCCTGCCAGGGCCTCTGCCGGGCAGGAGCAGGGGAAGGCTCTGCCACAGCCTTCGATGGGGAGACTGGAATCTGGTGGAGAGCAGTGAGGGATCTGGCAAGGCTTGCGGGGAGGGGGGGGGGACACGGACTCTTGAGTGAGAGTGGGGGAGGGGCAGCCCCACTGGAGCCTCTGATGGGGAAGGGTGGGGTAAGGCAGGGAGTGTCTGACATACAAAACTAATGTCTGAACAGACCCTGCCTGGAGGCCCACTGTCCAGATGGGCCTGGGTGGGCAGGAGCCGTGGGCAGGACTTCCCAGTTACAACCATAGAGCGAGCGCTCCTTTCAGTGGCTGGGTGTTCTCTGTGTCTCTTTTGTAAATATTTAGGATAATTACTTCTTTTACACATTAATAAGCATTAAGCTGGCAGTTGGCTTAATTTTGACATATTTTATGTCAAAAGAAGCGGGGTTGTGACTAGCTGGGGGCAGGTTTTCCTACTACAAACTGACAGGAATAGCTCTCTGCTCATCCTTTGCTATTTTTAAAGTGTCCCTTATTAGGGAGTCGAGAGACTCTTTAGCTGAAGATGGAGCTAATTCGTGTGTGTTTTCAAGTTCTCAAGAACAGGTGAACCCCTGTAAACTCAGGTGTGTTACTTACCCTTCTGGGCCTCAGTCTCCTCATCTGTAAAATGGAGCTAAGATAGTACCTACCTCATGGGGCTTTTCTGAGGCCTCCGTGGACAGTAACATCGGCAAAGAATTTGAACCACTGCCTGTGAGTGCTTGGGACCTGCTGAGCGTAGGGAGGGGGAACGTCTGCCTTCGGATGTAGGACTTTAGTCAGATGTAGTCCATTCACTCTTTTTAGGACTCTGCCCTAGCTCCGGACCTGGCTCTCTGCCGGCTTCCCCCCACTCCCCATCCCCCAGCTTCTCTTCCTTCAGCTCCTCCATTCTGCACTTGAGGAGGTTTGGACAAGATCGTATTAGATTTAACTTCCTAATGTTATATTCAAAGCCCTGCAGGTCTTGCTTATGTATCCGGCCAGAGCCCCTCGTCTCTCTCCCCATACTCCTTTTCTAGGATGTTGAAGGCGACTGTTACAGTTGCTCCAGTCCTCTGCCATCCTTGGCCCTCCTCCCCATGGTTTCTTTATTCCTGTATGTTCTTCCCGCGGGTGGGCTGCCACAACATAAGGTCAGGGGTTGACCTAGAATCAAGTCATCTCCTGTCTCAGGACACTTCCTCCCACGAGGAAAAGCCTGGAGAGTCTCCTCGCAAAGGTCCCTCTTGGCTACTCGCAGGAGCCTGAGACGCCCAGCGCAGACCCTTAACCCCTCCAGGGTTCCGCCTCTTCTGTGTGCGGTCCGGAGCCGGAGGGGAGGGACCAAGGCTGTCTGCCCCGCCCCCGCAGACTTAAAAACCCGCCCCTGGTCCCGCCCCATCCTCTCGTCGGGACCCAGGCAGGTTCAGCTGACGCTGCACTCCACGTGACGCTCGCGCTGAGTGAACATGGCGTCCACCTCACGGTGAGTGCCGAGTCTGACCCTCGCTCCTGCCCGCGGGTGCGGAGAGGTGGCCTGCCTCGGTGTTCCGGGCTGGACAGTGGGTGACAGCCCCCGGGCTCTTTCTGGGGTTGCTGTGTGGCCGCGGGCCGCGCACTTCTAATCGCGGGCGCTGAAACCGAGCGCCGGGCAAGTGGTACCCGCTGCGTCCCTTCACGCTTGCGACTGCCCCCTGGCCCTTGGGGGGCTGCCCTGGAGCCCAGCGTGTGGTGGCCTCACCGTCCGTGGCAGAGATGGCAGCTTGGCAAACCTGTTCACTGCCACGCCCCTCCGATGGGGTGGGCTCCAGGTCCCCCGGCGCTTCCCTAAGAATTAGGGTAACTTTTGGAGTGGGCGTGGAATCCCAGTTTCTCAGGCCAGCTCTTCCCTTGATTTCTTTTTAGGCCCAAATGTCAGCTCCTCCAAGACACCTTCCCCTAACTGATTAGCTCTGTAGTGCCTGGTTTTCCATGTGTCGGTTGCCTCCTCTCTATCTCTAGTGCAGACTTCATGCTGGGCCTCACTAGCCCATTCAGTGCCTGGGTCGATTTAGGCCTGCCAAGATTCTGTAGAATTAAAGGAGGGTCGGTGGTCCTGTTGGAAGGAAGTGTGGACAGATGGGCTCACTCAGTCTTGGGGGCAGGGAGAGTAGGGTGCATCCCTGAACTAGTAGGTGTGGTGACCAGTGACCACTCCAGACTTGGTCCTGGGGGAGCAGGAAGGGTTGTCATCTGGAATTTGCTTTTTAAAAAATTTTAGATAAGGGTCTCACTATGCACCACAGTCTAGCCTCAAACTCCATTTGCTTTGCCCTTCAGAATGCTGGCATTTCAAGCATATAGCACTGTCCTGTTTAGGATCTATCCCCCCCTCCCTTTTTTTCCTTTTTTTTTTTTTTTTTTTTTTTTTTTTTTTTTTTTTTTTTTGGTTGAGACAGGATTTCTCTATGTAGCCCTAGCTGTCCTGGAACTCATTCTGTAGACCAGACCTCACAGAGATCTGCCTGCCTCTGCCCCCCTAAGTGCTGGCATTAAAGCTTGCACCACTACCACTGCCTGGTGGGATCTGTTTCTTAAAGAGCCTGATAGCTTGAGCTGTGATTTCAGTGGGAGAAATCGTGGATTTAGTGGTACAGGGTTTTAGGAAGGGTGGGGTAGAAGAGGGCAGCCCTCCACATACAGGCTTGGGAGCTAAGTATAGGGAAACTAGTGGACCAAATGCATCTCTCTGTGTAAGACGGGGAAATGGAAACACATTGGCATCTTAGATGGCTTCCAGGGTTGGGAGAGCTTTGACTGTGGCAGTCACTTAGTGGGTGGGTGCCTGCCTTTCCTTGGAGCAACACTGGGCCATTAAAGCTGATGGGCAAGTGGGATTCTGTTGTCTATATCTCTGTCTTTGATCTTGGTCTGTGCCAGTGAGAGACTGGGCTCTGGGGTCATGGGGTGATCTTTGGGATGAACTTTAAACAGTGAGACACACTTAGGTTGGAGAACTGTGCAGACAAAGTCCTGGTAGGTGTCCAGGGGGCCAGAACCAGAACTTTGAGCCAAGCCTTTGACCCTCTGTTAAGAAGCACAGTGAGCAATAAGTAAGGGCAGGTATCTGTCTGTGGCATCTCATCTGTCCATCTGGGATAGCCAGGTAGTCACAGATAGTTCCAGCAGCTGCATTTGGGTTTGAGGTTCCAGGCTGGCCCAAGGCTTGCTTCTTTCTGGAAGGTTCCCAAGCTGGGATAGGACCTGGCCAAATCTTCAAAGAAAGCCTCTTGTGGCCAAGCTGATGTCTGGGGTCATCATGCAAGATGGCTGAAATGGTGACCCAGATCTTGGGGAGGCATGTAACAGATGTGAGGAGTTTCCACAGTTGGCCAGGGCCTCCTTGGGCAGAGCTTGAGTTGAGTCCACTGATTTCCTGAGGGGACAAGACTGGAGGATGTTCCTTAGAAAGCTTGGCTCTCGGCTGCTGCAGGCACATGATAGATCACTATGTCAATGGTTTTCCCCCACTTTTGGAAGTGCCAAGGTTGTAACGCAGGACTTCTTGTGCCAGGCCAGATGTTCTCCACTATACTATATTCCCAGCATTTTTTTTTTTTAACTTAGATTTTTGAGATAGGGACTTGCTCTGTGTAGGCCTTGAACTCATGAGCCTCCTGCATAAGCCTCCGGAGTACTGGGATTACAGGCAGAGGCCACCATGCCCAGCTAAGAGTGTCAGATTTAATGCTTCTTAACTGACTGAATAGCCGCAGGCTTCAGATGAGTCAGGGTTGGTTTCCCAAGGAGTACTAGTAAAGCCCCGGAGCAGGAGGCTCAGGTGTACCTTGTACGAGTTGAGGAGCAGGAGGCTCATGAGAATCTCAGGTGTACCCCGTATGAGTTGAGGAGCAATAGATGCCCTAAGTAGCATCTCAGACTCAGTGAGAAACTTCCCTAATTCTATGCTCTGGTAGGAGGTAACTGTGCTTTCTCATTGAGCCATGCTCTGAGTTGACTATGTACCCGTCTGTATTTGTTGACCTGTGTTCTTGTCCTGGGGCCTGCTCACCTAATGGCCCTGGAATACTCTTGACTTCTAACATGATTAACAAAAAGGTTGCTCACAGACTTGTAGGTCCAGTCCACATGGTTCCTCCTCCCACAAAAAGGCCTCCCATTGAAAGGTCCCTGCACACATTTTTACATCTGCCCATCATGAGTAACATCTCAACTTTCTGTCATCGCTTTCCTGGCATCCTTGGGACCCAGGATCAATTTGGTTTGTATCCCTGGGGCCACCAACTTATGATTAGAGCTTGGTGAAAGGGTGTCATGCGAATGAAAGGGACATTTACCCTGTGAATTTTCTTAGCCATGCCCAGTCAGCAAGGGCCATCGCACCAGCTGCCCTGGGTGTGTGTGATGAGCTACTTGCCATGCTGGAGTAAGCATTCTAGACGAACAGTGTTGGAAGGAATCAGGGTCTTGATCAAACGCTGTCACACCCTCGTGTGAGCCTTGTGCAAAGTCCTCACGCTGACACTGCAAAGCTGGAGAGTCGTGGAAGCCGGGCTGGCCCAGGTGCCCTTTGCCCTCTCTGGTTCTTCTCTATTCATTCTTCCCTGTTTGTCCCTGCATGTGTGTGCTGGCTCTGCAGTCCTTCTCAGCGACTGGGAAGTGTCTGTGGGGTACCTGCCTCCTGCCTAAAGCCCCCCAGTCAGGAATATCTTCCTGTAGTTAGGTAGCCAATGGCTACTGAACATTTCAATGCCTGGTCCTTCTTGTCTGGCCTGTCTTTTTCTGGGTGTTTATCCATGTGGCTCTATCCAGAAGTGGCATCACATGGTAGCACAGGGATCTTGTTAGAGCCTGTGCAGTGGAGCTTGTGGGTGTTAGGGAAACCTGTGTGCTTGTCTTCGTCTGTGTTCTGCTGCTGTACCTAAATGCCTGAGGCTGGAACCTTATAAAGAAAATTATTTTATTTTGCTCACAGTTCTGGAAGCCATACCAGCCAACTGCCTCCAGTGAGAGCCTCACCTGGTGTTAGAACTTGGTGGATGACATCCAATGGGAGGACTACACATGAAAGGGACGGGTAGCTTGTGCATAAAAGAAAGGTCCTGTGGCAAGACAGCCAGCTGACCTCACTTTGTGACAACCCACTGCCTCAGTACCTGCGACAGCCCCACGATGCCTAACTCATTCCCTTGAGAATGAATAATTAGTTTTATTTCCTAGTCATCTCCCAGAAAGCCCCAGACCTTTTAAAGGTTCATGATATTGTTACACTGGAGACCAAGCCTCTTCATGAGGACCTTAAAGACAGACCAGAGCAGCAGCACCCTTTAATACCATTTATTTATTAGCTAGATATAGGCAAAGGATCTCAATTGTGTAGCCCAGGCTGGCCTGAGTTACAATCCACTTGCCTCAGCCTCCCAAATGCTAGGATGCCACCACGCCCAGCGTGGTGTAATGTTTTAGAATGCATTAAATGAATGCAAGATTACAAGGAAAACCAATGGAAATGCAGCTATCAAAATGTTAAATGAATTTGTGGCGCGGTCCTGTGCGTTTATATTAATACATTAGATAACAGCAGGCTGGAGCAGGTCTAACAGGCACCTTGATTTTGGCGTCGTGATAAGCAAGGGTGGCATCTTGAGAAAATGTTGCAGCAATCCTGTGAAGTAAAAGTACTCCTGAGTTCTGTGGGTGGCAGATACCCAGGCATTGCTGATACTCAGTGTTTAGTTGCTTACATCAATAATTGAGTAAAACATAAGTTTGAATGATGGCTTAGAGAAAACAAAGCAGTGGTTTTTCATCAAGAAGTTGAGGGGTTAATAACCTCTGTATGGCTTTCTGTGGGCCCAGAAACCTACAGGTGACCATTGGGGGCAAAGGACAGGGTAGTTGTGCTAGCTAGTTTTATCTCAACTTGAAACAAAACAACAAGAGTCATTTTGGAAGAGGGAACCTCAATAGAGAAAATGTCCCCATCAGATTTGCCTGTAGGCAAGCTTGTAGTCCATTTTCTTGATGATTGGTGTGGGAGGTCCTGGGTTCTATAAGAAAAGCTGAGCAAGCCACGGGGAGTAAGCTAGTAAACAGCACCCCTCCCTGGCTTCTGTATCGGCTCCTGCCTCCAGGTTCCTGCCTTGACTTTTTTGGATGATGGACTGTGATGTGGAAATGGAAGTAAATAAACTCTTTCCTCCCCAAGTTGTTTATGGTCATGGTGTTTATCACAGCAATAGAAACCCTGAGGCAGAGGCACAGGGAGTTTGGGACAAGGATGGACTTCAGGGGTGGTGGCACTGCACTCTCCCTGGGGTTGGCTCTGTTATTAGTCAGTCTGTTGTTGGCCCTGGGCTGCTTCCTCAGCCTTGGTGGATGGCCTGAGAGGGTCTGTTCTGTGGATGTCTTTAATCCCTGAGCCGGTGCACCAGCCACTTTCGCTGTCTCAAACATACCTGTGCCCTGGATGCATGCAGTAGACTGTGCTTTGTTTGTCCCAGGACGCAGGAATGACATGCTTTTAAATCCCAAGGGTCAATTAGTAGCCAACAAACAAACCTTCATCAGAAACCAGTTGGACAGCCAGTCTTAGAGGCACTGGCCTGAAATTACAGCTACTTAGGAGTCTGAGGCAGGAGGATTGCAAGTTCAACACTGACAGAGCAAGTTCAAGGTCAGTCTGTCTCAAAATAAAACGTTAAAAAAGGGGGTTGGCTGGGGATGTAGCTGGGGTCGGGGAGGTACTTGCTTAGGATGTGCCAGACCCTGGGTTTAATCCCCAGCACCACAAAAGAAACCAGTTGGGGATGTTTCCTTGGTGCTACATTAGATAAATCCACAGGGACAGGTCACTCTCTGGCCCTGGCTGCCTCTCCAAGGGTTTGGTGTCCTCATAATCTTTGATCCTGAGCGTCTCCTGCAGTACTCAGTGATTGCAGCACATGGCCTTGCCTGGTGGTTTAGGCTGAGCTGCCTTTCTTAAACCCAGCCCAGGACAAGGTGGGTGGTGTTGTGACTGAGCCCTGTGGAGGGGTAAGTGCAGTCACCCTTCAGTCTCCCAGGGGCTTGTCCCAGGAACCCCCTTAGATACCAGAGTGTTCAAGACCCTTATGTGAAACAGGCAGCAGGCCCCAAGTCTGAGTGTCTGAAGGGATTTTAGGCCTTTGAGACAAGAGGACAAGAGCCTTCCAGATGGAGTCATCACATGCCAGGAGCAAGCGGCACTTAGTAGACTTAAGGAGCTGGACCACAAGGAGGGGAGCCGGGGAAGGCGAGGAAGCTAGATGAGCATTTTTAACCAGTGGTGCTGTGGGAGGGGTGACTTGGTCTGAGCCCATCCATAGCAGGGGACCCTATGCATTTGCTCACGAGGACGCTGTAAAGATAAGTCCCCTCCTCCGCTTGTGATGACTCCTTCCATGGGTGTTACTGAGTGTGTGGGAAGGGTGTGGCAGTCCCTTGGATGTGGGTGCTAGAGGGTGCACTTTTAGTTCCTGTCAGCCAGGCCACTTGGGATCCTTGTTTACAAACTGTTACCAGGATCCTCCTGCCCTTTCATCCTTGTTGCTGAGAATGACAGATATCAGCCCTAGCTTTGTGGAAGCCCTGGCTACTCGTGCCCACCCAGCCTCCTGCACACTGTCCCAGGAGGAAGGAAGGGCGGATGTGGGGTAGGAGTCAGTGTCCAGAGCACGTGCGGATGTTCTCCTCTCCTTCACCCTTCCTGCCGCACAGTTGGAGCTGATTCGGCACCGGCTAATCCGCACGGTTGGGGTGTGCTCCCCACAATGGCATACGCAGCATATATTTATCAAGCACTTGCTGCGTGTTGGTCAGGGTGCTAGGCAAAGGACACGGTGACTCAAACAGATGTAGGTCTGTCTCATGGAGGACCTGTTCCAGTTAGGGACCTGGTTGATGGTGTCATTTCGCTGCTACAGGGATGGTTTGACAGAACTGTAGGAATGTGAAACGAACTGGGAAGAAGAGGATCGTTGTGGCTCTGCTATGAGAGACTGGCTCGGGCCATTTAGTCCTCTGGCCTGCCAGGAAAGGCAGCAAGGGAGCAGGGTCTCTATGTCCACTGTTCTGCTTCTCTCCCTCCCCATCTCTCATGCCTCCCATAGGCTCGGCCCAGGCTGATGGACTTAACCATACTCACAGTCTGTATGTTCAAGACACTGTAGGTGGGGTTGGCTCTGGAGGACAGTGGACTGGCCTAGTGCTGTGTGGGACCTGTGGTAGTGGTTGGGCTGGAGCAGTGAGGATAAGAGGGAATGCTTGGCATCGGGCCAAGATGTGTGGGAGGGATGTGTAAGGCATGCGGGTCCCCAAGGCCTCTTCATGGTCCACCCTGATGTAAGGGGAGGCCCACCACAGTCCTCGTTCAGAGGCTACTGTGCTGGTAGTAGTCCTGGCTTGAGCCTGCTCTTGAACTCTTCCACTTCCCCGCAACTGGCCACTTCAGGGGCTCCCTCTTGCACCCTCTATCCTTTATCTGATCTCTTAACTGCCTGTCATGGTCTGCCTGCTTGCCTGCCTGAGTTCATTTGTTTACCAGGCATCCACACCAGTTCTGCCTTTGTCTTGGGGTGTCACCTGTCCCCTGGAGAGACAGCAACAAATGAAGTCTGTGCTTGGCAAGTAGGAAGAGGCTGCTAAAGGGTGGGAAGCTCAGACCAGGAAAGCAGTGGAGAGCTTCTTAAAGTTGTCCTGGTGCGAGGTGGAGCCGGGCCACCTGGGGGAAGTCCCCTGGGTGGAGAAGGAGGTTCTAGGTATGTGTGGGTGAGGGACCAGAGGTGGAATGAGAAAGCAAGGATGGCTTGGACACTGTCAAAGTACAGCCACCTCAAGTGGCATGAGTCTTTGTCATGCTTCCTGAGTTTGAGGTGAGAGATATGTCAGGGCGGGGTGAGGAGGCTCTACATCTAGAGGGACATCATTGGTCTGTGGCAATAGATGGGACTTAAAGCTGAAGCACTGAGTTAACTCAGCTATGCCCAGTGGAGGGAAGCTTATGGACCTAGCCCTGGAGTTCCAGTAGGAGGTCGGTCTGGAAAGGGTCGGGGAAAGGAACTGAGTGAGGATGGAGGAGCTGTGTTAGGTGGAATTCAGCAGTAGTGTCTACCAGTATCATGGCCACAGAAAGGCCTGGTGAGGACTAGATCAGGACCTGCTGCAGGTTCAGGCATGTAGGGTCATTGTGGCCAGATGGATTATTTTTGCTTAGGGGAGCGATGTGTAGGCCTCATGGGGTAAACTAGGGAGCACGGGTTGTCAGGAATGCCAGAGTCTGGGTTCCTCTTTAGAGTACTTACTGCAAAGTGGAGGAAGCAATGGATTGCTGAGAGCAATGAGGAAGCATTTTTTCTGGTTTTAGGGTCAGGTTATTGTATATCTGAATGTTGAAGTTGCCCCAGTGGGGGAAAATACATTGCAGAAGCAACCTGTGAATAGGTAGGGGGATGGGGCAGGCTGTGTGTAAGCCACAGGTATGGCGTGGAACTTGAGCTATCCTGGAAATCTGGGGGGGGGGGACATTTCCCAGTGATGCCAGGCCTGGCCCTTCCCAGCTCCTGTAGACTTTTCCATAACACCAGCCTTGCAATCCTTGAGGTCTGCACTCTATACCTGCTGGTCACAGGAGCACGGTGCTGTAGGGGTGCACTGTATGTGTATACTGAGGGGTTGTGTATTGTTGGGTACGGGAACTACCAAGGTAGGCTCTAAGGCTGGCAACATATGTGAAGTGGAGCAGAATGGCGAATCCATGGAGGTGGCCAGTGCTGTCTGGGTCAGAACTCAGTGGGCAGAATGGCGTGGGCATAGAGGTGGCCAGTGCTGTCTGGGTCAGAGCTCAGCTTTCCCACCTGTTCTAGAAAATCCAAAGCAGATGGCAAGCCCTGAAGGGTGACACATGAGTGACATCTCTAGCCCCTGCCAAGACTTTTCCTCAAGCCTTGCCTGCCTACTAGCTGAGAAGGTACAGTCGTCCCTCATCCCCAGGGTAAGCCAGGCGCTGAGGAGCAGAAGGATAGAGTATGATGGACAAGCCTCTATAGCCTTGGTTGTCTCTGGGCTCCAATAGGCTAGGTTCAGGCTGGCTTGCCACAGGTTGATGGGAGTCCCCCACAGGCCCAGACCACAGGTGATGGGTGCGTGAGGGAGGTGCTAACCGGCTGTGCTGTATATGCTTATATCTCTGCAGCCCTTCCTTTTCCCTGGGGAATGAGACCCTGAAGGTGCCACTGGCGCTGTTCGCCCTGAACAGGCAGCGCCTGTGTGAGAGGCTGAGGAAGAATGCAGCGGTACAGGCAGGCTCAGTTGTTGTGTTGCAGGGCGGGGAAGAGATGCAACGTTACTGCACCGATACCTCCATCATCTTCCGCCAGGTGAGCCTTCACCCTATTCTTACAGGCCTGTCTACCTCCAACACCAGGCGTGGGGCTGGGGACTTGGCGGGTTGGTTCCAAGAGTCCCTGGAGACAACATGGGAGCAGGGATTCCACATCTGGGGTCAGAACCTTCACCATCACCTGTTGGGCAGAGCTTTCAAGGCATAGAAAGATATCCTTGGGGGAGCAAGCAGGTTTCATGGAGGAGCTGGTCTCTGGAGTAAACCAGAGCCAGGGTGAATTTGGACAAGAAAGAGGACAGTGTGAATAGGAGGACCCAATGTCTGGGCCACTGGCTACAGTGTTGGGGGACAGCAGAAAATCAAGCTGCAGATGAGGGGTTGAGTTCCTGGGACTGGATGCTGGCAGGGAAGAGAGCTGGGAGGATTGTGTGATCCACCTGTTTAAAGGCCCCAGCCTTAATCTGATTTGGCCAGTGCTCACCCTTGGTACCCTAACTGGGCTGTGCACCCCGCATATGTGTATCAGGTGCCCTATGAAGTTCTAGAACTCTGGTGTACGGCCTAGATAGCCTGTACTTAGCTGAGAATTACTCCAGTACACAAAGTCCCTCGGGGTAACAGTGCTTGCCCAGGAAGCTAGGTTGATCCAGCACTGGGCCTGCTCTCACTGATTCTAGCATCATGCCAACTTTACAGAGGAGGAGACTGAGACCTGGGGAAGATAACTTGCCAACAGGTAGACCTGGAATTAGGACCCCATCTTCTAGCCAGGCCTGATGATGTAGACCTATAATCCCAGCACTCAAGAGGCTTAATTTGTTGGATCAATAGTTCAAAGTGAGACTGGAAAACTTAGAGAGACCCTACCTCAAAATGAAAAAGAGAACTGACCATGTTCAGTGGTAAAGCACCTGCCTAGAACTCCCTAGTGAGGGGCTAGGGGCATGGCTCAATAGTAGAGCATCTGCCTAGAAACTCCCAGTGAGGGGCTGGGGTGTGGCACACAGTAGGTTCTAACTTCAATCTCTAATACTGCCACTGTATGTGTGCACATAACAACATAAAACTATGCCTATGGTTATTTTCTCTGTCAGCTTCCAGATCCAGAACTGTGGACAGACCTTTCTAGGAGCAGGAGGGGGAGGCCCAGTGGAATGTGAAGGGGCAGGTGGTGTAGAAGGGAAGGAACACAGTAGTGTGGTCTCTGGGCTGGAGTCCATCCACTGCAGTGTCATGGAGGTCTCAGAAATAGGCCTCACCTAGTCTTGAAGCTTCTAGAGGTCTATATATTTATAGTTTAAAAAGTCACTTTCCTAAAGTAACTGTGGGCTCCCTTCCTGACTTAATACCTTGGTGACATCAGCTCAGTGCTTACTACTGAGCCCTTCTCTCTCTCTCTCTCTCTCTCTCTCTCTCTCTCTCTCTCTCTCTCTCTCTCTCTCTCTCTCTTCCTCCTCTCTTCCCCTCTCTCTGTTTGTGTGTGTTCATTTGGATGCAGATATTCTGTGTGAGTTTCTTAATTGAGTTTGTGCTTGGTGCTGTTGGCTGCTGTCTTTCGTGGGCCTAGGAGGTGACCTGCAGATGGATGGGCTGGGGAAATGGCTCAGGGAATGAAAGTGCCTGCTGCCAAGCTCAGCTACCTGAGTTTGATCCCCAGGACCCACAAGGTAGAAAGAAAGAAAGAACCAATTCCTTCAGGTTGTTCTCTTTCTACACATGTGCACTGTGGTACACACACAGATGTACACAATGTATAAATACGAATTTTAAGAGAGAGAGTAGAAGGCAGGGTCAGAGGGGGCCCTGTCTGCTCTTGATAAGCCACAGCATAGCAGACGGAGAGCTGGTAGCTGGACTGGGAACCAGGCTGGGAGTCCTAAGCCTCTGCTCACCTCCCTCTTGTACCTCCTGCTTCTGCTCTGGTGCCCGGGTAATAAAGCCGCTTGCTCTCCACAGGAGTCCTTCTTTCACTGGGCCTTCGGTGTCATCGAGTCAGGCTGCTATGGTGTCATTGATGTGGACACTGGAAAGTCGACCCTGTTCGTGCCCAGGCTTCCTCCTAGCTACGCCACCTGGATGGGAAAGTAAGGAGTGGTCCCTGGCTTGGGGGTGATGATCGGGTGGGGACAGGAGAGGGGCGGTTAGTAGTCAGGTCCTTTGATGGCGTGTTCTGTATTACGGCCCTGAACCTCAGTTGGGAAGAGGGGTCAGCTCAAAGCTATGGTGTGGAGGCATGGTTTATTGAAAGCCCAGATTCCCTGCATACTAAAAGTGCTGGCGGCTTTTGCACCAGTAGGTGTTCGCCTCCGCGTGGCGTTGATGGGGGAGTGTGTGCTGTCCAGGCCTCCTTTCTGAGGCTCATTACCCATGTCCGGGGGTGTTATTAACGCCTACCTCTGGTCCTTCATTGGCCTCTCTGGGAGAGATGGTGGAGGATTAGGGCTGTGCCACGTGAGGAGTTTGGTACCAGAGGCCAGACTAAGCTTCCTGGGAGAGGCTGTCCCACTTCTGCCTTCCAAGATACCTGGCAGCTCCTGCCTGCTCACAGCACTGAGGCAGATGCTGTGTATCCAGGGATGTTTGAACCTATCAGAGGATCTTACCTTCCAGTCTGTCATTTCTGCCTGGAGAATGATTATTCCAGGCTAATGTGGAAATTGCAGCCTTTGTTAGCTGCTGCCCCATCGTGCTCATTACCAGGTGGGCTGATGAGTCTGAGTCTGTGGCTGGTTTGAGTGACATGGCACCTGGCTGCCACAGGGACTCTGAGCTCTTTGCCGAGGGCCAGGGCCCCTAAAGGGCTGTCCTGCAAACTCCCTCTGCTTAGTGTGCTGTCTCTTCTGCTCCAAGCAGACTCCACAGTGTCCATGGCTGGTCCTGGCATGCTGCTCTTCTGTCTTGGGGGAGGGCATCCAACTCCACAAATTGGCATCAGTTCTGCTTTTAGGCCACTGGGCAGCATGCCAGGCTGGCCCTGGGCCATCAGTGTTGCTGTGAAGATGCAGCTAAGACAGAGTTGGCAGCAGGAGAGAAACAGGCTCTGGTTCTTCTGTGAGGTTTTCTCGGCTTGACCCTTGGGAGCGACTCAGAAAGGGTGGGGAGTGGGCATGTCTTGTCTAGCTGCCTTTGGGATAAACAACATGGCTGCCCAGGGGAGGCCATACCTCATACCTCCCTAGCTTATATTCCATTTGCAGCCAAATCCTTACCATTTCCTGCTATAAGGAGGAAACAGGTTCAGTGTGCTGGGAAGACCTGTGTTGGCACTGTGGTCTGTACTTGTGGGAGCTGCGATTGGAAGTAAGGCTTACCTGTGATCTGCCATGGCCTCCACGTGGTGGCCATCAAGTACAGCAAGTGAGGCTGACCTCTGCTCTAATTCCTTCCTAGGAAACAATACCATTATAGTACAATGGTGTGTGGTTGGCTTGGTTACACCCGAGGTGAGAGCATGAGGTGATGGTGCCGCTAGGAGTGCAGTTATAATGTCCCTGAATGTCTGACTTGGACGTCACCGGATAGTTCCAGGCTGGCACTGAGCTTGTAACCTGCCTGTTCAGAAAGGTGGAATCTGTTTTATTCCTGCTTGACCCTGGTCAGGACTGTGTTGCAGGATGTTGGCTGTTGACTTCTAAGGCTAGACCATAAAGTGCGTTGAGGCTTCACCCTGGTTCTCTCCATTGGGACGGTTCCCTCCAGAGCTCAGCTGCCCTACTTTGAGGAAACCCAGACTCACCCGTGTGGGGAGCCTCCAGCTGGTGCAGCACCAGCCGTAAGCATGAATGAAGCGTGAGATGAGCCAAGCTTCTGCTGAGGTCACAGGGGTCATGAAGCAGAGGTTAGCCTTGCTGCCTAGGTTCTGTCTCACTTCCTGACCTTGAGAGTCCACACATCAGTGACCTTTCTCATTCCAGCAGAATACCTGACAGAGCAACTTAAGGGAAGAAAGATGTGTTCTGGTTTCAGAAGGCACAGCTCATCATGGTGGGGAAGGCAGCAGTGGAAGCAGAGAACAGAACCGAGCATGTGGCTAGGCTGTTAACTCAAAGCTGGCCCCCAGTGACCCAGCTAATAAAAGTTCTCAACCTTCCAGAACAGCAGCTAGGGATCAGGTATTCAAACACGTGAACCTATGGGGGATGTTTTAATTTCAAACCCCAGCAAGGATAAATAGTTTCTGGGTTTTGTTCCACTCAGTGTTAGGGTTGGGTATTACTCCACTGAAGTGTCTAAGTCAGGTTTTCACTGCTATGACAGAGTACCCGAGAGAAACTAATTAAAAAGAGGAAAGGTTAATTTTGGCTCATGGTTTCAGAGATTTTGTTTTATGGTCTGCAGCCTCCATGGCTGTGTGTCTGACATAAGGTAGAATACTATAGTAGTGGAGGCTTGTCACACAGCTGTCCTCATGATAGAATGAAAGGGGTAGGGGAAGACAGACAGATAGACTATGTAGACCAGGCTGTTGTTGAACTCACTGAGATCCTCCTACCTCTGTGATGTGGGATTCTCATCCGTATGCTATGAATATGTTTTACTACCATTGGTTAATAAAGAAGCTCTTTTGGTCTATAGCAGGGCAGAATATAGGCAGACTGGAAGATATCTCTATATCTATCTATCTATCTATCTATCTATAGCAGGGCAGAATATAGGCAGGCTGGAAGATATCTATATCTATCTATCTACCTATCTATCTACCTACCTACCTACCTACCTACCTACCTATATATATATATATAGAGAGAGAGAGTAGGCGGAGTCAAAGATGCCATGTAGCTGCCTAAGGGACAGATGCTAGATCTTTACCAGTAAGTCACAGCCTTCTTTCGATATATAGATTAATAGAAATGGGTTAATTCAAGATATAAGAGTTAGCTAGAGATATGCCTGAATCATTGGCTGAACAGTGTTGTAACTAATATAGTTTCTGTGTGATTATTCAGGTCTGAGCAGCTGGGAAATGAATGCACAGCCTCCACCTATACATCTGCTTCCCAAATGCTCCTAAAAGCCCAGTAGTTAATCCACTGATGAAGTTAATACCATCTTAAATGTCTCCTGAGCATTTCCTCACAGGGGAGCAGGTCTTCAATATGACATTTCTCTTCCAAACCATAACATCTATAACTGGACCAGCCTTCTCATCTGGGTGAGACACTCCCAGAATCCTTCTTGCACACCAGCCTGTCCTCCTGAGCAGAACTTGGATGTTAAGATACTTCCTGGCTCAAGCTGAGCTTATTGAGATGCCCTGTTGCCTAGAGAGTCAGCTCAGAGGTTGGCAGACACTGTCATCTGTGAGCTGTGGGGATGGACCATGGGGGTCTGTTGACCTTCAGTTGACCCCACTCAGAGTTTCTGTCTGGAGAGGTGGACGGACCCTGAGTGTGTCTCCTTCATTATCCTCCTGCCCCTTCTTTCTTGAATGTCACTATGTAGGTAGAGATCCACCTTCCTCTTCCCAAGTGCTGGGATTACAGGTGATGACCACTATGCCCTGGCAAAAGAATGATGTGGTTACATGTGTGCATGTGTGTGGTGTGGTGTATTGCTGGGGATTGACTCTGGGGCCTTGCACATGCTAGGCAAGCATTCCACCACTGAGCTGTGTACCTAGATATTCCCTTCTAATGAAGAACTGGCACTATCAAGAAAGGAAGGATGCTGCCTGTGAGTTGAAGACAAGCATCTTCTACAGCTGGAAGAGTGGAGGATTGATCTTGCCGAAGAGACTCTATCCCAGCTGCTGAACCTGTGTGAACTCCCATGTCTCTTACACTTACATCTTGGCAGCTAAATAGCCTTTGACTAAAGGGTTTAAAGCCCAGGATCTGATTGGTCTGGCATCAGCTGTTAGCAGTCTGTTTTCTGGGTGTATAGTCTTCAAGAATACAGGAATTATAGTCTGCACCTCGGCCGCAGCTGAGTCTCAGAGACTGTTCAAAGCTCTCCTTTAGTCTGTCGTGCTTTGCTGAGGCAGCTCATTGTCTAGTGCAGAATAGAGCCTTGAGTAACCTTGAGGGTAGAAGTGGGTCTGCAGCGTTGGTTCCCCTGGTGAATGAGGCTGAGTGTGCTGTGCAGGCTAGACCAGGGAGCTGTGGTCCCAACTGAGTGTGCTGTGCAGGCTAGACCAGGGAGCTGTGGTCCCAGCTGTGTGTGCACAGTGCAGACTAGACCAGGGAGCTGTGGTCCCAGTTGTGTGTGCACAGTGCAGGCTAGACCAGGGAGCTGTGGTCCCAGCTGTGTGTGCACAGTGCAGGCTAGACCAGGGAGCTGTGGTCTGAAAGGAAATTATGACTCCTCGGCTGAGATTTTTCTTTTCTCTTGTATCCTTGACTCCCTCAGCAGACCTTTCCTTTCTGTACCCTGGGGTGACTCTGTCTCTCTGTCCTGAGTGTTTGGGAGGGAAGGCCTGGTTGTAATGGGCAGGTGACAAAGGGGCTGGTTGTCTGGGCTTGAGCTGGGAAGCAGCCAGATCTGATGTGCTCGGCTGCTTCCAGACGCGCTCGTAATCGATAGGGCACCAGGAGCAAGGCTGATGGGATTACCTGGCCTTTGCAATCAAAACCCACCAGACTGAACATTTGACCTTAAGCTCCTCAGCTTCCTTTGGAGTCTCTATCTGATGGCTTTTGAAAATCCATCTGGCAGATACTACAATCCAGAGTCACTCAGGGAACCAGCGTTCTGCTGTGGAATCCACAGCTTCCGTGAGTGCAGCCTTGCTATCAGGGTTGATGGTGGGGGAGGGGACTGGAAGCCTAAGGCTGGCCTGTGCCTCACCCTACACCCTCCCTGAAGTGGGAGGATGGGAGCCCTTGATGTCTATTTGTAGGAGTCTATCCAAAAGAGGATTAGCTGCCTGTAAGTGTGGCCTGGGGTGTGTGGGCTCCTGTAAGCAAACTGGAAGTTCCCTCTGTGACACAGCACATCAGTCAGGGCCCGTCCAAAGTGAGCAGCTCTAGGTAGGGATGAAGGATCCTCTACAGTCATGCCTGTTGCTGACCCAACTGGAAGGAGAGATAGTGTGCCTGGCGTTGTTTGGCAGGGAGGAGTACCTGTCTGGGCCTCAGGCTGCCCAGGAAGAGACTACTATGACCTCTCCAGGGCTGAGTCCCAGAGGCCCTGTGCACAGCTCCTTTTGATAGTAGAACCTGTATGGGCGTGTGTATGTGTGTGTAGGGGGCATGTGTGTGTGTGTGATGTGTTGTGATTTGGAGTGGGATGCATATGAGGTGACTTTTGTTGTTTGGGACAGGGTCTTGTGTAGCTCAGGCTGACCTTGAATTCAAGGTCTTCCTATCTCAGCTTCCAGAATCAGAGGCATGTGCCATCACACTTGCAAGTGGGCTGTTTGTGGCATGAGATGTGGTGTGTGGGAAGTGGTCTCAAGTTATTTATGGTACTGGCCCCCCACTTGTGCACTTTGAGTCACAAGGACCACAGCTTCCTGAGCCTCTCTGGACCGTACTCTGGCTCCTGCCCTAATTAGGAGGAGGGATGGGCTCTGTAACAGAATCAGTCCTTGAGAAGGGGCTACTGAGTTCTTATTGACTCCTCCTGTACCCATGCAGTGACCACCAGAACCTAGGGATTAACCAGAGTCCCAGCTTTCATGGCTACCCTCGTCATGGGTGGGTCTGTCTCCATCACATCTCCTTACAGTGTGGCCGTCCTCTGCCTGACTTCTTTGTCAGGTAATCTCAGCGGATGCACTGCGGCTGCTCCAGTTCACACATACGAGCAGTCTCCAGGCTCAGACACCTGCTCTGATTTGCAGAAAGCTACTTTCCTCTTTGACAACTTAATGACATCTTGACATGGTTGCTGACTTCTGCTCTGCACGCACCATGTTGTGCCACCAGTGAAATAAAAGGAAGTGGCATTGTTTGGAGCTGAAGGCAGGCGCCAGGCGCCGGAAACTGACAGTGGCTACTGTCTTTTGGCCCTTCTTACTTATTCATTAACGGCATGCAGGTGGTCGGCTAGCCACGAAGACCCACTCCTTTAAAATCTCATTTTCTGGAGGGTTCCATCATGCCTCCATCATGTGGCATTGATTTAATGGCACCGTCTCACCTGAGGCCTCACACAGGGCTTTGGGGCTCAGGCACTGTGACCAGGCGTTGTCTGCCCTAACTCTGGGCTTGTGCTGGGGGCTCAGCTGCTGGTGGAGCAGGCCTGCATGGGCCTGGGTGCCCAAGCACAAATCCTCTTTACAGGATGGGTGGGTATCCTGTCAAATGAGGGGACTTCTCTCTTCTGCCATAACTGTTCTGTGCACCTGAATGAGGAGTGTCTGAGTGAACGCAGCTCCTCTTCTGACCCGTCCCTTCAGTCTGCTTCTTTCCATTGGGCCCTCCCATGTGACAGGGCCAGGCATGAGCTGGGACTGGGTGTAGACCCTCTAAGACTGTATAGACCCTTGTGCCCTGAGCAGCACAACCCTCAGAGTAGTCAGAGATTCCCAGTGACCTTCCTGGCAATGTCACTTGCCATGTCACTGTTCCCTCACTAAGTCCTGGCTGCCAGGTGTGTTCCGTGGCTGGTTTGATCCTGCAGCCTGGCACACATAGCCCTTCAGGTAACATTTAAATGATTTTTACTGTAATTAAGCCACAAACATGAAAAAGCAAGAACTGTTCAAACTTAATTATCTCTGCCCTTTCTAAGAAGAATGTGATGTGCAGAGCAGCAGACAAGAGACTCGCAGCACTTCATATTTTATTATATGTTGGCGGTTATTCCTGGCAAGCATTAATGCGCGGGAGGTTTGCACTTAGCTTAGACTGTGGTATCTGCCTCTATAAGGAGAGCAAGTACTGAGCAGGGGGCACTTGATGGGACTTGTACCTGTGCCCTCTTCTTCCTGTTGGGGCTTTTCTAGGGGTCAGCCATCAATTGCTCTGCCTTACCACAGACAGAGGAATGGCTCGTGGCTGCTGTTGTGGCTTAAATGTAGATTGTCCCCATAAGGTCATATATGCTTGCTTCCTCCTGGCGGTGCTGTTTCGAAGTTTTAGAAACTTTAGGAAGACTTTGGAGGAAATAAGTCACTGGGGATGTGTCCTTGGGGATGTGTGTGTGCCCCTGTCTCTGCTCTCAGCTTCCTATCCACTATGAAGGGAACCGCCTTCGTACATGCTCTTCCTGTTAACTCAGAGTCAGTGGAGCCAAGCAACCACAGACCAAGCCCTCTGAAACAAAACGACCTGAGCCCAAATAAATAACTCTTATCTTAGAATGACTATAAGGCATTTCATCATGTAGAGGTAACTTGTATAACCACCATGTGGATGTTTATAGGTGAGCCCAAGCAATGGGGACACCCACTGATCACAGCCCACTATGATCACCTTCTCTTTGCTGCCACTTCCTCGACCTGGGGCTTACCATCTGCAGACCTCACCAGGCTTCTCCGGTGTGGCATGTCTCTGATGAATCCTAACTTGTGAGACTCCCTGGGGGAGGGAATGGCAGGGAAATGCTTCCTGGTGACTTCCCACTAAAGGACATTTTTTGGAGGGAGGCTTCAGGTGCCCTATGGCAGCGGACATGGAAAGGTTAGGTCCCCCATGTTAGTGGCTGGCCTGACCCTCTGTACAGAGCCCTGGAGGCTGAATCGGGAAAGGGAGTTTGCTTTTCATGCCTTTCCCAAGGGGCCATGAGGAAGTAACTGGGACTGGAGGTGGGACTGGGCTGAGTCGGCACAGCTGGAGAGGGAATGAGGAAACTTAGCAGCTGTTCTGTTGGTGGCCCTGCCTCTTGCTTTTCCAGCCTGCAGCTGGTACTCCCAGGATCCAGGTGAAATGACACATCCTGTCTCAGCTCTTGAGGCCTCTTGCTAATGGAGGTGTCGGATCTTGGCCAGTTAGCTTGTGAGTCCTGTCTCATGGCAGAAGTCAATGTGCCACATTGTGCAAATTTAATTAATAGCAAGAACTTGATACTCGATGAGTTTTTTAGAGGCCAAAGTTGGTGGGGGGGAGCAGAGGGCATTCTGTGAGATCAGAGTTCTCAACCTGAGGTAGGTTTTTTACCTGGGCTGTGAGCCCCTTGCTGCTGCTTGCACTGCCCTCCCCTGTCCCCTGAACTTGTAGTCTGCACCTCTGACAGCCAGTTTTGCTTGCTTGGGTGGAAGGAGATTGATAGCGGGCCAGAGAGAATCATGGGCTCCTTGTTGGGACTCCCAGAACTGCCTCCCCCACAATCTATAAACCCATCCTGGCTGTGGAAGTAGAATATGAGACCACCTTCTGTATGATACTGAGGCCTCTGCTGGGTGGGATACCTGCTGTGAGACCTCCATAGGATGGGAAGGGGTGGGTATCTCCCCTTATGTGGCAGTCAGGTGTGTAATGTAAGGGCGGCATATATACAAACTGGACTTGGCACTTGGCTGGTGACATCACCCCCTCCCCATGTAGTTTTCTTCCATATGTGAGCACATTGCCCCAAACAACACTGACTCCTCTACTAACTGGGACCTGGGGGTGGGGGCCAGGTGTGGTGTGGTGTGGTGACAGCCTGCTAGATTCAGGAGAGAGCATCAAGAGCTGGGTGAGGGCTCTCTCACCTCACCTGCTCCTTGACTAATTTCTCCTTGACTAATTTTTCAAGTTTGAGGACTAAGCTTAAATTCTTCTCATCACACTGAGAAATACTGACGCTGACTTCCTTAAAGAGTTAGTTTATTAACCTTCTTTTAAAGAGGTCCAGCCTGGGAGGTTACTTATTCCGTGCCCCTGAAGGTGAGGCACACTGGCTGGCTGCCCGGTGGGTCAGTGATGTGGAGGGAGATGGTGGAAGCAGGGACCATGTTCCACAGCTGCTGCAGGCGGCCAGGGGCATCGTGGACTGAGTCCAGGGTTCCAGGGGCAGCAGAGATGGTCCAGTGGCCTGGCACCCTTTATCAAGTCCTGGGTGTACCTGCTGGGTGCTAGAGCCTCACATCGTGGCAGGCATGGGGCCAGGGCATAAGGTGGCCAGGCTGAGGTGTCGCCAAGCCCTGACCATGGCTTTCGTTGTGCTTTCTTTTGAGGATCCATTCCAAGGAGCATTTCAAGGAAAAGTATGCTGTGGACAATGTCCAGTACACAGACGAGGTAAGTAGCCGATGCGGCACTCCTCTTTCTGAGCAGCTTTGGATTGGCAGTCATTCTTCTGCCCTGGCTTCTTCTCCTTACACTGTCACAATCTGGGGACACTGCCGCTGGCCACCAGCCCCTCAGGAGCACGCCTGTGTAGGAAGAGCAGACAGAGAAAACACAGCAGACCCCTCTGCCTGAGGAGGCTGTTTTCAGTCTGGGATGTGCATCTACCTTAGGTAGAAGCATCTGGCATTTAGGTTATGGTGACCACTGAGGTCCCTCTCTGAGAGCCAGCATGCCTGCAAATGGGTCATAGGCATATAGGTGTAATCAAAGCTGTCAGCGGGCTTGGTCTGGGTCTTCATGTGTCGAGGGGACTATTTATAAGTCCTCACTAGGCCAGGTGGCGCACACCTTTAATCCCAGCACTTGGGAAGCAGAGGCAGGTAGAATTCTGTGAGTTTGAGACCAGCCTGGTCCACAGAGTAAGTTCCAGGACTGGCTTGATAGCTACTGAGAAAATCCCTGTCTCAAAAGGCCTCACTAGCCATAGGTGCCACTGTCAGAAGAACCCCAGGGTAGGAATGCTAGTGAGAGGGCAGGAATTGGGGGACTGGGACTTGAATCTCCCTTCCAGCCTGGTGTCCCAGCACTGTCAGGTGGTGTGGGGAGGTTTATCAGCACCGTCCTGAAGCTGTGAGTCTGCCCCGTGTCCAGGCAGGTGAAAGGAGCTCTCTTAGCTCCCACTGCTGACAGAACAGGGCTGACTGAGGCAGAGATGGGAGCACAGCCAGGAGTTCCAAGGTCTGAGTGAGCAAAGTCCTCTGACACTGTGGCCACTGCTAGGCACACAAGAGGCTTCTCTGCGTCATCCTTGAATGCTTGCTGTCACAGCTCCGTGTCCTATGCAAGTCAGAGCTGGATAGAAATCAGCACCTGCCACCAGAGATCCAACCTGGACTTGGCAGGGCCAGCTGGACAGGGCACTGTGGCCACATTGCCTTAAACAGATCTTGAGAGTGGACACATGCTAAGAGCTAGGGCCGCCAAGCTATGGAAGCAGCTTAGATTAGCCTGTCCACAGATGAGTGGAGAGTGTACTGTATGCACACAGTGGAGTGTCATTCAGACATGATGTCATTTGTAAGAAATGGCCTTCTTGGATGGCACTGGGGACCTTTGTGTGAATGGAAAGAAGCCAAATGCCATGAGTTTGCCCATGTGTGTAGAGTCTAGAGGGGTGGTTCTCAACCTTCCCAATGCTGCAACCCTTTAATACAGTTCCTCATGTTGTGACCTCAAGCAATACAATTATTTAACTGCAATTTTGCTACTAATGTGAATTATAATGTAAATATCTGATAGCAGGATGGTCTTAGGTGGCCCCTGTGAGAATGTTGTTTGATCCTCAAAGGTGTTGTCATCCCCAGGTAGAGAACCAGTGGTCTAGATTCTAGAGAAAGCCTGCCTACCTACCTACCTGCTTACCTATCTTGTGTGGTGTGAAAGCAGAAGGATTATTTGGGAAGTGGAAGAGGACCAATGAGGGGAGGAGGGAGAGACAGGGAAGGATAATGGAGCATGTGCTCCAAGGTACATGAGGTCATCCATGAAGACATCACAGTGAAGCTCAGTTTTGTGCTGTGAATATACATTATTAATTTCTTTTGAAAGACCATGAAGAAGAGGGGTAGTAGTTGGAGAGGAGAGGAACGTTGAGGGCTAGGGCTAGGATTTCAGGGTAGAAGTGATCATGTCATCTGTCCAGTGGAGACCAAGCAGAAACCCCCTTCCCTCTGGGCAGGCCACAGCTATTTTGGGGTGAAAGCACCAGATAAAGAAGCAGGTTTTGGGACCCTAGCCAGATACACTGCACAGTGAGGGGCCCGCCTGTCTCTGCTTAGTGTTTTGTGACTGGCCCACTGGACATTTTGCACTTATAACTGAAGGGAGGAGAGAATTTAACTCCTGTTTACACCGTGGGGAAAAGATGCAGGACAACAGAGGAAGAGAAAGTATACAGACGGGAAGTTCTTAGTGAGGGTGTAGACTGGCAGCTACGTAAGCCATCTTTCTCTTAATCTTTTAAGGCAGAGGTCAAAGAGCAGAGCTGTTCTAGGGTTCTGGAGTACTCTGCAGGAGCAACATCATCATTGTCATCCATCAGCTCTGTTGATCACCGTGACTGCTCTTCTGTGTTTTTGATTTCTCTGCTGGAAGGAGACCCAAGGTGCACTGAACCACACCCCCAGCTTTGACTGCTGTCCTTATCGAGGCAGGGACTCCTCTTAACAATAGGACGGGGCTTCACTCTGCACGTTTAAATGATTCCTCCCACCATGTCCCATGGTAAACCCCATTTACAGACCAGAAAGTCAAGACTGAGAGGTGAAAGGCCTCATCCATGGCCCCACAGCTGGGGTGTGGCAGCATTGGGGTGACCCTAAGACCTCTAGATTCCAGAGGCTGTCCCCTTCCTGTCAGAAGTGAAAGGCTCACTCACAGGAGGCTTGCTTGTATGGAAGTGACCCAGGCTTCTAAGCCTGTGATGATTCCTGAACGAACCCCACCAAAATGAGCAAACTGCTGCCATTGAGCCCCATGGGCTGGAAGCATCCTCTGATGTGGGCAACACTCAGGCCTGGTCCGTCATGGAAGGTGACAGGAAACTCCTTAGGCAGGAATTCCAGGCCAGTTCTATGGTGCTCAGCGCTATCTAGCCTTGGCCATCCTCGGCCATCTTTATATACCAGACAGCTAGCTACAGTGCATACTTGCTCTGAAAGAGGGTAGGAGTGGCCCCAGGTCATAGCTGATCCCTTGATGTCTCATAAAGTAAATGTAGGTATCAAAGAATGTAGCTAGGTTAGTAGAGCCTGGCATTCAGGAAGCCCTGAGTTCAGTGCCTATAACCACATTAATGAAGCATGGTGGTGCATGCCACCAGTAGGTAGAGACAGGAGGATCAGAAAGCAAGATCGTCTTCAGCTATATAATGAATTCAAGGCCTGGGCTACATGAGACTTTGTCTCAAAAAAACAGACCTAAACAACAACAAAAATCCGCAGATGCTTGCGATGACAGACTGGGTCCCCTCCTCCTCAAAGAAGAGCCAGAACTTAATTACTGGGAAGTCGTCACTCAGAGAACCCCCCGGGAGGGGCTCCACAGCATTGCTGTGTACATTGGGTATAGAAGCTAGTGTAGCCTAACTAGCTGGGAGCTGGCAGGGTGGAGGGTGATTTTTACACTTGCTTTATGGTACTGGGCAGATGTTCGAAGGTCTCAGGGTCAGTTACTCAGCTGTAGGCAAGCAGGGTGTAAGAGAAACAGCCACAGCTGCCTGTGGGTAGATGCTGCCTGCTCCTCAGCCTTGGTGTGGGAGGCTTCAGTAGAGGGGTCTATGATGGGACCACAATTGCTGCCTTGCTCTGAGCGGCTGCTACCTAGTCTGATTGTTCAAGAATAGAATAGTCTGGCATCCATATTGTTTGTGCTATTTTCATTTTGAAAGTAGATTAAAAAAATCTAAGGGCATTTCAGGCCGTTGGTGTGCACTAGTGTTTTGGGAAACTGCCATGAATAATGGTTTGTTTTCTAGCGCTTCAGTGCTGGGAGGGCAGAGCCCTGCACGCTGGGCCACAGGGGCTTTCTCAGCAACACAATTGAAGCGTGTCTGATTTCTTTGTTCAGAGTGACTCACTGCTTTGGTCGGAGTCCTGGTTAGGAACCTGTGTAAGGTTGCCTTGGGAATCTTTTGGGTTGTCCCCAGGGCAGGATCTGGGCTCACAGGGCTCTGATAAATTCTTCCGGTGCCTGTCTCCCTAGTCCAGGCTGCCTGGGAGATGGATGCTGGCCGTGGCCTGCTGTAAGGCAGGGATATTTAACAGCCCCTCTAGGGAAAGCAGATGAGTCCCCTGTGGCATGCGCTCCTAGAAGTGAGGCCTGGGGTTGAGCGGTGCTGTCTAGTCCTGGGGCTACGTTTGGAGCCAGTGACACAAAACCGCATCTTGTTCCCTTAATTTTTGAGGCATGGCCTCCAATCGGCGTGCAGATGAGTGTAGCGCTAATGGGTCCACGGGGAAGGCAGATGGAGCTGCTGGGCTGGGAGAAGTTCTGCAGCCATAGAGGTAACCAGGGCCCACTCAAGCAACTGTGATCAATAAAAGATGTTCCTCTGCCAGGACTCCGACGCCTGGCCTGCTCTCTGTGTCCAGCCTCCGTGCATCTGAGCGTCAGGCTGGTGTGAGGGGGCTTTCTCCTCCATTGTTCCTAACCAGCATGTCCAGAGAGTCATTGCGGAGAGGAAAACCATCAGCCTGCACATTCGTTATCCAGCTCCTCTCTCCCAAGGACAATAGCAGATACAATCCCCAAGTGCCTCCGCGCTCTGAGTCTGCTGCTGTAATTGACGGCATCGTTGTGTGCTGATGAATTAGACCCTTCATGTCAACAAAACAACACACTCAGGGCCTGACACACTGGGCTCTGTTGGTTTTAATAAGCCTCTTCCCCTCCAGGAGGGGCAGGCAGGAGGAAGGGACTCTGCAAGCCTCCATTTGTGCAACACAGACGCCAAGGGACTCAGTCATTCTCTAAGTGGTTACTGAGTAGGGGAGGTAGAGGCTGTACCCGGGGAATCTCTATCTCCTGCCCAGATGACCAGACCATGGTTGGCTCTCTTACCTGGGTCACTTGATTTCTAAATTTTTTTTATTTGTTTTATTTTTTTTTAGTATTACCCCTCTATCCTTTTGTCCTTACCTTCATTTTAAGGTAGGGTCCCATGGAGTCTGTGCTGACCTTGAATTTACACTCCTCCTACCTCTCCATCCAAGTTTTGGAAAAAGAACCACATATTATTATGCCTGCTTATTTGTTTGTTTGTTTTTTTAAAATAAACTTCTTTTTTATGAGATAGGGTCTTATTACATATTTCAAACTAACTTCAAAGTCATGATCCTCCTGCCTCAGCTTCCCAGGTGCTGGAATTATAGATGTGAGTCACCGCACTATATCAGGAGAAATCTTTCAAATAACATATGCACACACACACGTGTTCTCATATATATATATATTACATATAAACTATATATGCCAGGATGGTCACACAATATTTATAATAATTCATCATTAGAAATAATTTACATGTCCAGCAGAGGGAGAGATTAAGTAAATGATGCTGAGTCCATTAAGAATTTCCTATAGACACATGATAACATCTAGGCTTTGCTCTTTCTTTCTAGAGAGAAAGAGTGTGTGTGAGTGAGTGTATGCGTGTGCATGTGTGGGCCTGCCTGTGGAGGCCAGGAGAGGGTGTTGATTCCCCAGGAGCTGGAATTCTAGGGGTTTAAGGAACCAACTTGGATCTCCAAGAAGAGCAGTCAGAGCTCTTAGTCATTGTGGCATCCCTTCTGTCCTGGCTTTGCTACTTATTAACTGTGAATTTAGGCAAATTCTATAGCCCTCACACAGGCATTTTCATCTGAGTCCTGGACGTTTTGTAGCAGAGTTTTTATGGGTGGTTAAATGAGGTGATGTGTGTAAGATGACTGACATGGGCCGTAATCAAAGACTTATTGAACGTTTACCATCCCCAGTGGTAGTGACTGCTAAAAATTGCATGTTTGAAGACTATTTAATGACAGGAAATAAGTGAAGCATATAATTTCATGTGATCCAAATGTCATTACAGTTCTCTGTTTCTATGCACAGAGCTGAACTGTCTCTGGGGATGGCAGGTGCATCTTCTCTTTCCTGGCTTTCAATATGTTCCAGCTTTTCTCTGGGAGCCTTTTAGTATTGAAAAGTGCACATACTTATGTCAAAACTCATCAAAGTATCCACCTTAAATACGTGCAGTGTAGAGTGTTTCCGCAATAGTGCAGCCAGTCCGTTCCAGCAGCCCACCTTCCTCTTCTGTGTTGAGGGTGTCAGAGAACTTACGGTGGGGGTGAGGAGCATGACTGTGTACAGCCGGCCAGAGGACCGGATTGCTCCAGCAAGGTGTCAGCGCTCTGGGTTGCAGGTTTCCTCGCTGGTGAATGATGAGTGCTTTGGCGGGAGGATGGATGACAGTCAGCTGAGAGAGGGTAGAGAAGGGGGTGACTGAACCTGCTTCTGGGGCTGGGGTGGGATGCGATGGAGCGCCAAGATGGTGGAAGATGACCCAGCCGTCTGTGAAGATGAACAGAGGTGAGGGCAGATGAGCCCTTGTCCTCTTACTCAAGGTACTGGAGAGGAAGCATTCAGCATGCAGGGCAGAGACCCGAGGGGGTGGGTGTGGAAGCTAGAGTGGAGTTGAGGAACACTAACTCCCCTTGGTTTAGTCCTGGAGATCAGGGGCAGGCAGGGAGGGAGGCATCTGCCCCGAGGACGAGAGGCTGCTGGGGCTGGTATCGAATGGGATGGGTCTTTCTGGAGGGCAGGGAAGCTGCACACAGGTATTGGCCTTGAGAGTGGGCAGCCCCAGCTGTTGGAGCCAGGGATCTGTGTGGTGCCTGGAGGCAGGTTGCGTGATAAGGAGTATGCCAGTTTAGCTTTGCACCCTCTGTACTGTTCCATAGCATGGGACTTTCCAGAGTCCATCTGCTTCTCTGGGCCTCAGTTTCCTCGTCTTAAGGTGGGGTGACTGTGGTACCTGCTCCACAGATGAGTGCTGTCTCCATTCCACTGTGTTGATGCTTGGATTGGTCCCGCATTGCTGTGACAAGACACCGAGACAAACAACTTGAGGAGGGAAGGGTTCTTCAGCTCAGTGTCAGCGGGTTTCAGCCGTGGGTGCAGTGTGTGATGGCGGGAGCATGTGGTGGCGAGTATTCCCAGCACAGCAGACCAGGAAGCAGAGGGAGGCAGGAATCAGGAGCCATAGAAACGTTCTTCAAATGCCACCCTGTGACCTGCTTCTGCCAGCCAGACACAACATCCTAAAAGATTTGCAGCCTTCAAAGTAGTGCCACAAAGTAGCCACTTAAAACATGAACCTGAGACATTTCCAATTCAACCCGGAACACTGCTCTAAAGTGGGTTTTCTTTTGATTTTCAGATTGCCAGTGTCCTGACCTCACAGAAGCCCTCTGCCCTCCTCACGTTGGTAAGTGACTGGTGTGCAGGAGCCGTGCAGTACTTGGCATCAAGGAGGTGTTTGTAGGGAGCTAAAAACCTGCCTCTGCTGCTTGGAGGATTGTACAGTAAGAAGCTAGGCATAGAGGGAGGCTGAGGCAGGACAAGCAGAGATAGAGGCTAGCCTGGGCTACATAAGATATGGTCTCAAGTAAACACAGAAGAGAAACTGAGAAATAGTCATCTGTGGTAAGTAAGGACACCGGTGTAGTCCTAATGGCTGCTGTGTCTAAGATGCTGTCCTCACCTCTGCATGTGATGTGCATGGTCTTGTGGCCACAGTAGGCAAGACATTGCCAGCATTCCTGGGATTAAACCAGCCTGGGAGATGTAACCGTATCCAGCTTAAGCTGATGGCATTATTTGTTGTCACTCTTTATTCGCACACTGAATCCCCTATGATAATACAGTCTGAAAAGCATACTCTTGAACCTTAAGGCGAGCACAGCCTAGGGTGGGGCCGGTTGGGGGTGGGCTCCTGGTGTCCAAGTGGGGCTTGGGAGGTGCAGTTGTCCATTAGTCTACCTGGACGGTAGGACTCTCACACACAGAGCCCTTCTTGCTTCCAGAATGGCCCTTCTTTCCTTTGTCGGCTGACTTATATAGTAATGCCAACCCCGCCATGTGTTTTCTTTGCTATGTGCTTCTGTGGCTAAGCATGGAGGCTAGCTGTCTTGATTGCGGTCAGAGCTGGCCCAGTGTTTTTCATCTGGGATCTCAGTTGGACAGGGATCAGCTTAAGATTCTTGAGAAAGCTGTGGCTGCTCAGAGTGTCTCCCTCTCTGAGGTGGCTTGCTTTTCTCTGAACCCCTTGTTTTATCTCAGTGTATGGCTGCGTTCCCGTTGGATATCTGCGTACAGTTAGGAAAAGGAGGCAGATGGAGGCCGAGGCCGTAGTTGTCCCTGCGTATCTATGAAGAGTTGGTTCCCAGACCCCCTGGAGATCCCAACAGTACAGGTGCAGGAGTCTCTTTTATTCCATTAACCTACGCATACCCTCCCATATCCAGTAAATCATTGCTAGGTTAAATATAACACCTAATGCAATGCTAAGTGCCTGTCTTAGGGTTTCTGTTGCTGAGGTAAGCACCATGACCTAAATGGGCAACTTGGGGAGGAAAGGGTTTATTCCGTCTTAGAGCTTGTAGTCCAGCATCTAGGAAGACAGGGCAGGAACTCTAGCAGGACAGAGACCTGGAATTGATGCAGAGGGTGTGAAGGAATGCTGCTTACTGGCTTATTCCCCATGGCTTGCTCAGCCTTCTTTCTTATACCGAATAGGAACACCTGCCCAGGGGTGGCACTGCCCACAATGGACAGGACCTTCCCACATCAATCATAATCAAGAAAAAGCCCTACAGGTTTGCCTGCAGGCCAATCTAATGGAGGCATTTTTATCAGCCATGGTTCCCTCCTCTCAGATCACTCTAGCTTGTGTCAATTGACATAAAGCTAGCCAGCACAGTGCCCTGGTGTAATGTTACACTGTCTTGTTTAGGGGACGATTACAAGAAAAATCTGCAGCTGTCATTGTTTTTTTTTCTGGGGGGGGAGGGGAGTGTTTTCTTTTTTCGAGTATTTTTGTTCTATGATTGTTGACTTTGGTTAAGGTATCTCAGGTTCTTGCTGGTCTTGCCCAGCTCCTGCCTGGGCCTGAGTGTGAGCAATGCAAGCAGTGTGCTCTGGCCCATCCAGACCTGTCCCTTGCTGTGTACCCGGGATGCTGTAGATTTGTGGTGCCTCTGCTTCTTCTTCCTCTAGATTTCTTCTTTCTCTTTTTATTGGTTCCTGCTTTTGTTTTTGAGACAGAATGTCTGTAAAGCCCAAGCTAGCTTTGACTTGGTGATCAGCCCTCCTCAGCCTCCCTAGAGCTAGAACTACAAGCATGCACCGCTGTCTTTGGATTTCTCTGTGTTTACGTTGAATGAGGAAAGAAGTTCCATTTTGGCCCTGGGGCCCAGCTTAGAGTTACCCTGCTGTGGAGTCTCTGCCAGGGAAAAGCTAGAGGGGCAGGGCATGCTGGGCTGTGGTAGGCCTCCTTGTTCTCTTCTATTTGAGTCTGGCTGGAAGAGGCAGGCATCCTGAGGCAGGCCTTGGGAGGGCCCGGTGGTCCTTGTGTGACACACCTATTCTCACACTCCCTTTTCTCCCCACAGCGTGGTGTCAACACAGACAGTGGCAGTGTCTGCAGAGAGGCCTCCTTCGATGGCATCAGCAAGTGAGTCCGACCTTTGTCAACTGATCTTTCCCAGACATGACATACGGGAGGGTGATAAAAATGGATTTGATCAAGTGTTTGGAGGAAATGTGTAGAGAAATAATTTGTGTAAAATCACTCCGTCTTTTGCCTTAAGAAAAACACCCTTTCTTATTGGGCTCCATTTTGGAAGGGCCCTAGAGCCCTGGGCACTGTGTGGCAAGAGTAGCTGTTTTCTTTGTTTTTTACATTGATCAATTGGTTGTATGTGTATGTGGCGGGTGAGTGTAGAGCTGTGGTGTTTGGAGGTCAAAGGACAGCTTGTGGGGTCTGGTTCTTTCCTTCTGTCTTGTAGATTCTGGGAGTTGAGCTGAGGATGACAGGCTTGGGCAAAGCAAGTTTACCCTTTAAGGCAAATTGCCCACATCCACAGCCAGCCTTGTTTTGTTTTCTGTTTAGCCCAGGCAGGCCTAGAAGTGCTCTGTGCTGTGGCTCTGAGTTTTATAGTCTTTTTTTTGTATCAACCCCATCCCCGGTCCTGGGCCAGCCCAGTTTTCAACAACTCCCAGTGTCTCCCACTGCCCTAATCCTTAACTCACTACCCAGTTAGGCTCTGGGTTGAGCCTTCTAATCCCTACTTAGGAAGCAGGTCCCCTCTCTGGGCAGTCTCCTTGTTACCCCTCACCCATGCCCCCAGAGGGTGCCGCCTGCTGGCTGCACTTGTGCCACCAGGTCAGACTGGGTCCTCAGGTCTGAGCTGGAGTAGCCTGGCTGCTACTGTTATAGTTGGGCCCTTGAGGAAGCAAACAGCCCTCAGCCATACTGTTGCACCTGAGCCACAGTGTCCCCAAGCACAGGTTCTCTGTAGCCACTTTGTCCTCTGTTGTCCTTTTGTGGACTGAGGTGGTCCCGGAAGAAGCTCCTTATGATTATGTATGAGTCTCAGCCACAGGAGGGAGTCTGTGTATGTGCGATGGAGGTGATTAGAAGGGATTATGAGCTCATGAATATGTATCGTTTCTCCACTGATAAGAGCTGGGGGGCAGGGGCACTGGGTATCCAGTTTGCTTCTTTCACGGCACAAACTGCTTAATCCTCTTGGGGATTTGCTCTAAGTGGCCTGGTAGTGACCAGCTTAGCTTGCTGAAATGCCCATTGCCTCCTCACTGTCTACCCCTCCTAATGCCCCAGAGTTGCCAAGTGCCTGCACCCCAACACCCTGCTCACTTTTCACAACCCACACCATCTGCAGCCTCTGCTCGGGTCTCAGCCATGTGGGAAGGGCATCCAGGTGGCTGGTTCTCACTGACTGGCTCTGTGACTTTGGCTACCACATGTAACACGGCACTGCTTGACAGCACTGCTTGGGTGGTGGGGACCAACGGAGACAGCTGGGGGCCAAAGCCTGCTTGGTAGCTCAAATCTGTTACCCCATGAGCCTTGGTCTCCCCAACTGTGTGATAGCCAAGTGGACCCAGCATGGTCAGGGGCCTGATTCCCGTTTGACTGTAAGCCGCAGCGTCTGAACCCTGCCTGAGAGGATGCTGCATTTCCCAGACCAGGGTCTGCGGGATTATGTGACTGGTGAGGTCCTGGGGTGAAGCTGCTGTGGCAGATCTCTGCTGTGCTGGGAAGTTTCACTGAAAAAGGCAGGTGGGACCCCACGCGGCCATCACAGTCACTGGGGGGCCTCACTGAGAGGGATCCCTGCTGCAAACTCCAACCTTGCTCTCCTCTCAGCAGATCCCAGCTTCCGCCCCTTGCTCCTCCCCTGAGTCTTTTTGGTCATTCTCAGAACCTCAGGGAGCTTGTGCCCTGTAAGCCTCCACTCCATGGACATCTTGAGGCTTGTCTGGTTTCGTTTTGAGACAAGATCTTGCTCTATAGCTTAGGCTGGCCTGGAGCTCACAAGTCTCCCATTATAGATGTGTACCGCCATGTCTAGCTTGGAGACCTTTTCCTGAGAGTCAGGGGCTACCTTACTTTTCCACAGTCTTCCCACTCATGGGATGCACCTATATGGTGAGGGGCTTCCTATAGTGTTCTTCGGGCTCCATAGCAGCTGAGCTGGGTGACTGCTTTCCATGCTGGATATGGGCTGGCTTCTGCACCCATGTGATGAGCTGTTGGCCAGAGTCTGACCCATGATGGTACCCATATTCCCTCCTCTCTCTGGTCCAAAGTAGGCTTGTCTCTTATACCCCTTTTCTATGGGCCTCACCTCTCACTCTGTTGCCTTTGTGTGATTTTCAGGTGTTCTATGCTGGGACAAGAGCCTTCATCAGTGCCCTCTATTCTACATTCCATGAGCACTGACTTCGGGTCCTGGCACTGGTTTAAGTGCTCCCAGGTCCTCTCAGCTAAAAATCATATCTGTGTTCCTGGGCTCTGGGTGTAGCCCATTCCCATGCCTCTCACCAGGTAGCTGACACCTTATTTCTGTCTCCAATTGGTCTCTGAGTCAGGCTATGGAGAGACCTTGTCCTCAAGGGCCACCATGACTCAGGACGGCATTTACCTGCCTGCCGAGTGACCAGCTGTTTGCTGGATAATAATAGCCCGTTTCCTAAGCAAGATGAGTCGTGTGTTGTCCTAGTTTCCAATGTGCAACTGCTCTGTCCCCTCTCACCTCTCACTGCCTAAATGAAGCTCCACATTCCTGGCGCTTTTGATCTCTTTAAATGTCTCTCTTGAAATGCCTCTCCATCTTGAACCTATCTGACCTTTTGCCTAGATGGCTACTCAGGTTTAGCTCTCTCCATCTGTCCTCATGGCCTCCCAGGCTGCTGTTTCCCTTTGGCCTACATGAGGGAGGGGTAGCAGTAGCCTTAGTAATCTACCGTTCCCAGACCCTCCCAGCCAGGGAATTGGTTTTTGACTTTACTTCAGAGTGTGGCTTCATGGGGGTTACCTCCCTGGGGTACTGTCCCATATGTGTAACCTCAGCTTCAGGCCTTAGGCCTCCTGAGGCCCACAGGAGAGTGTGCACCTGGTCTGAGAGAGGTGGGGACAGTAGACGAAGGGAGAGGGAGGTGGAAGTGAGGGAGGAGGTAGACATGTCGGAGGTCAAAGAGATCTTGCTAAAGCCACAGGTCACTGGGCTCATAAGAGGATATGGCGTCTGATTATTTTGTGGTCTTTGTGTTGAGTGAGGGGTCTGCCCAGCCCATGGTGCCAGGCTTAGCCCTGTGGCCTTTGAGTTGAGTGAGGGGTCTGTCCAGCCTGTGGGCCATGCTTGGGGGCCCTGCTGGATCAGAGACAAGTTCCAGGGAGTGTTTAGTAGAAGGCCTCTCCATCTGGTGGACAGGAGCAGGGTCAAGTACTCATTGCCAGGCTCTGCTGTGGGTACAAGGTCTGGTGTGTAGGCTGGAGCTGGGAGAGGTAGAGGTGGGAACAGACCTGAGTGAAGAAGACTTGAGACCTCTTCTTGTGTACTCCAGGCACAGGGTCCCTAGAGCTCCTGCAACCCATGACTAAATCAAATGGCATGGATCTTTGTTAGTGTCTGGGGAAGTAGATTTTAGGGCAGTTCCTGAGACTGGGAAACTGACCATGGAGGTTCTATGGAGCGGGCATGTGGCCTGAGCTGAGGGCCAACCATCCATCAGAGTCAAGACATGTAGTGGGGATGCTTCCCTGGTATGAGCCTATCCCCCTTCCAGACAGGCAGAACCTGTGCCCATGGGCTCTTCGTGGAGACAGCAAATTACAGAGTTCACCGTTCATGCCGTCATCTGAGAGAGAAATACGGTCCTTACTTCACATCGGCTGGCAACTGAGAAGAAGCGTATTTCTTATCTTTTGGCATTTAGTTAAATTGCCTTGCATATTTGAAGACAATTGGTAACAAATTAATTCCATTTAAATAAGCAGTTAAATATGAAATGCTGAATTTGGGACTTGCTAATGCAAGGATATTAATATTCAATGATGTGAATTTTAAAACCCAGGAAGTTAGAGGGACGTTATTAAAACTTGACGATTTACAGCAAACTGCCAATTTGTGGTTTGAGGACCATGACTTTTGGGTAACTGTTAACTTACATATCAAGTTAATATTTAGGATAGGATTTCAAATTATGGCCCATGGAAATCTCCACGATGGGAGAACCTGCCCCAGCTTCCTAGTGTGTGTGTGTGTGTGTGTGTGTGTGTGTGTGTAGTGGTGGGGGTGGGGTTAGAAACCTTAGGGTAGGGGTGGGAGGAGATAAAGGCCCACCGCGGGCCAGGCCGACCCTGTTCACCCTTACGTTGTCCACCTTCCCCTTCGAGGATACCTCTCACCCTCACTGGCACGGTAGGGTTTTGGGTTTGTGATATTTTGCATAACGAACATATTCTCATTAGTGAAAGTGCTACTAGCACTGAGGCCACGATGTGGAATATCTGCATGCATTGCTTAGAGTGAAATCTATCCACACAGACTCTTGACTCTTCTGTGTGACCGAGTGTGTTTGTCCATTGGAATTCTATGTGTCTGTTGTGTGTTTGCCTTGGTCTGTATGTACCATTTGTGTATGTGTGTCCCTGTTTATGTGGTTGTGGGTCTTTCCATATATGTGTGTCTGGCTATTGGAATGAGTGTATGTATGTGTCTAGATGATCCTGTGTGCTAATGTATGTCTGCCTTTGTCTGGGCTTAGGGAATAATTCCTCCTTTGTCTGTATTTCTGATTTCTACAGTCCCACTCACAGTTAACCACAAACTGAAAATACTACATGGAAAATTCTAGAAATCTATAATTCATAAGGATCCCAAGTCAGTGCTCTTGGCCTTCAGGATAGGGCACTCATTGAAGGCTCCTGTTCCAGCTTAGGAGCCCCGAAGACCATGCATGGGGTAGCAGAGTAAGAGGTGAGGCCCAGAGAAGGAGGCACTAGGGGACAGACATGGGAGGGAATGGGAATGCTGTGCACAGGCCAGGCACCCCAAAGCACACAGCCCGCTATGGAACTCTATTCTCAGGTCTCACTGTGTAGTCCAGGCTTACCTCAAACATAGTCCTCTTATCTCAGCCCCCCTGCATGGCTGAGGTTGCGTGCGTTGCTATGCTTGGCCAGTTCATAAGTTTATGCTGTTCTGGGTTCCATCTTTCATCCTTTATCTGTGGTGCATCACCCATCAGTCTCTCAGTGGCTGTCTCTCTTATCAAATCAGCAGTACTTGTGTTCAGAAAGCCTTATTTTACTTGTAATTAGTTTTCCAAAGCACAAGTCTATTGATGCTGGCAGTCTTATTCTAGTATGCTGTAATTGTTCTGTGTTATTATTACTTATTACTAGCCTCCTACTGTGCCTAATTTGTAAATTAAATTTTGCCATAGTTATGCTTGGGGGAGGGAACCATGATCTATTTAATGTTAAGTACTATCTGTATCCTCAGGTATCTACTGGGGTTCTAGGAATATGTTCTTCCTAGCACACAGGTGACATATCTGTCCATCTCTATTTAACTTGGATAGCTCACTCTCTCTCTCTTATTGTTTTTATTAAGCTATATATTTTCCCTGCTCCCCTCCTTCCCTTTTCCCTCCCCTTCAACCCTCTTCCATGGTCCCCATGCCCCCAATTTACTCAGGAGATCTTATGTTTTTCTATGTCCCATGTAGTTTAGATCCATGTATGTCTCTCCTAGGGTCCTCTTTGTTGTCTAGGTTCTCTGGGATTGTGAATTGTAGGCTGTTTTTTCTTTCTTTCTTTGCTTTATGTCTAAAAGCCACTTATGAGTAAGTACATATGATATTTGTCTTTCTGGGTATGGGTTACCTCATTCAATATGATGTTTTCTAGATCCATCCATTTGCCTGCAAATT
This sequence comes from Alexandromys fortis, assembly GCF_014885135.2. NCBI lineage: Eukaryota > Metazoa > Chordata > Mammalia > Rodentia > Cricetidae > Alexandromys > Alexandromys fortis. The sequence goes on from NW_026068048.1 coordinate 4,309,641, forward strand.
TCAAGATGTCATTGTTTTTTTTTTCTTTCTGCTGGGTAGTGTAAATGTACCACATTTTCGTTATCCATTCTTTGGTCAAGGGGCATTTAGGTTGTTTCCAGGTTCTGGCTATGACAAACAATGCTGCTATGAGCATAGTTGAGCACATGTCCTTGTGGCACAATTGAGCATCCTTTGGATATATACCCAAAAGTGGTATTGCTGGGTCTTGAAGTAGGTTGTTTATTAATTTTCTGAGAAATTGCTATCCAAAGGGACTGTACCAGTTTGCACTCCCACCAACAATGCTTCAGTGTTCCATTTACCCCACATCCTCTCCACCATAAGTTGTCATCAGTGTTTTTGATCTTGGCCATTCTTACAGGTGTAAGATGAATTCTCAGAGTTGTTTTCATTTGCGTTTCTCTGATGACTAAGGATGTTGAGCATTTCCTTAAGCGTCTTTCAGCCATTTTAGATTCCTCTGTTGAGAGTTCTCTGTTTAAGTCTGTACCCCCAATTTTTACTGGATTATTTGTTCTTTTGATGACCAATTTCTTGAGTTCTTTGTATATTTTGGAGATCAACCCTCTGTCTGATGTGAGTTGGTAAAGATCTTTTCCCATTCTGTAGGCTGTCATTTTGTCTTGTTGACCGTGTCCTTTGCTTTATAGAAGCTTCTCAGTTTCAGAAGGTCCCATTTATTAATTGTTTCTTTCAGTGTCTGTGCTGCTAGGGTTATATTTAGGAAGAGATCTCCTATGCCAATGTGTTCAAGGCTACTTCCCACTTTCTCTTCTATGAGGTTCAGTATGGCTGGCTTTATGTTGAGGTCTTTGATCCATTAGGACTTGAGTTTTGTGCATAGTGATAGATATGAATCTATTTTCATTTTCATACATGTTGATATCTGGTTATGCCAGCACTATTTGTTAAATATGCTTTCTTTTTTCCATTTGATATTTTTTTGCTTCTTTGTCAAAAATCAGGTGTTCGTAGGTGTGTGGATTAATATCCGGGTCTTCCATTCGGTTCCATTGGTCCTCCTGTCTGTTCTTATGCCAATACCAGGCTGTTTTCAGTATTGTAGCTCTGTAGTAGAGTTTAAAGTCAGGGATTGTGATATCTCCAGAAGTTCCTTTATTATACAGGATTGTTTTGGCTCTCCTGGGTGTTTTGCTTTTCCATATGAAGTTGAGTATTGTTCTTTCAAGGTCTGTAGATTCCTTTTGGTAAGATTGCCATTTTTACTATGTTAATTCTACCTACCCAAGAGCATGGGAGATCTTTCCATTTTCTGGTGTCTTTTTCAGTTTCTTTCTTCAAAGATTTAAAGTTCTTGTCATACAAGTCTTCCCCACATGTTTGGTTAGAGTTACTCTGAGATACTTCATGCTGCTAGTGGCTATTGTAAAGGATAATGTTTCACTGATTTCTTCCCCAGCCCTTTTATCACCTGTGTATAGGAGGGCTACTGATTTTTTTGAGTTAGTCTCGTATCTTACTGCATTACTGAAGGTGTTTATGAGTTATAGAGGTTTCTTGTTAGAATTTTTGGGGTCGCTTATGTAAACTATCATATCATCAGCAAATAGTGAAAGTGACTTTTTCCAATTTTTATCCCCTTGACTTCCTTTTGTTGTTGCTCTAGCTAGGACCTCAAGAACTATATTGAATAGCTATGGAGAGAGTGGACAACCTTGTCTTGTTCCTGATTTCAGTGGGATCGCTGTGAGTTTCTCTCCATTTAGTTTGATGTTGGTTGTTGGCTTGCTGTATATTGCCTTTATTGTGTTTAGGTATGTTCCTTGTATCCCTGCTCTCTCCAAAGTGTGTCTTGGATATCTCTTAAGTACACATCTCTGTATGTCTTCTGTCTAGTCGTCTAAAGCTCACAGCTGTTTTTGTGTGTGTGTATGTGTGTGTGTGTTTGTGTGTTTGTGCAGCTGTGTCTGTGTGCCATCATCTTACCCTGTTCCACCTTGCTGCCTGTGCATGCATGTATGTTTTCACAGCCGTGTCTGTATACACGTGGGTATATGCATTGTGTGAAATGAGGTGCAGCTAGCTGTTGAATAGCTAGTCCACAATTGTGCGATGGGATTGTGTCATCTGTATTGTCCTGATTTGTGTGACTTGCTGCTCTGTTCTCCATTCTGAGCTACATTGGCTGTCTATAGTCTATTTGATACTTCACAGGTAGGAATTTGATTCTTTTGTTCTCAGATTCATTTATTTTTATTTTATGTGTATGAATGTTTGCCTGCATGTATATCTGTGCACAACATGCAGAAAGTGCCCTTAGAGGCCAGAAGAGGAAGCTGGATCCCCCAGAGTAACAAATGGTTGTGTGCTGGTAGGGGCTGGAAACTGAACCCAGGTTCTCTGTAAGAGCAACAAGTGTTCTTAACCACTGAGCCATCCCTCCAGGCCCATAACTATGATTTTGAAGTATTTAAGTTGATTTTGAACCCAGATGTCTTGCTTGTGTACTTCAGGGTCTCTAAAACTTCAGAAATGAATCATCTAAGGCTGCTGGTACCTTTTCATGACCATCCCTGTTCCTTTCCTTGGTCAGGGTAAGGCTATTTCTTACAACCATGGCATTAGATCAGTTCAAATTCCATTTATGAGGCCATGGAGAGTCCCTGGGCTGTATGAAGTCAGGAACTCACAGCTCTGCCTATGCCTCTGTGGAGGGGATTGTGGAATCCTTAAGGCCAAGGGCTTACCCATGGGTCCTCTGCTGATTCTCGTGAATAGGGTTGGTGTGCTCACTGAGTTATATGACCACCATCTTTATCAGCTTGGGAACATTTTCATCACCCAAAGGAAGCCCTGTGCTCCCCTATGGTCGGTGTCATTTCTCCAGGCCCCTCCCTCCAGCTCCTAATTACCTGTCTCTGTTTACCTGATGCTTGATGATAAATGGAGTTAGCCTGTTTGTGGGCTTTTGCATCTGATATCTTTCTCTTTTCATTTTGTGTGTGTGTGAGCAAGTGTGCGTGTGTACATGCATGTGTATATATGCACGTGTATGTTTGCATGTGTCTGTTGGTAATTTTTAAGACATTACAAGCAAAAGCTACATTTCTACTCTCTCCATATTTACCTATATGGTCACTGGTAAAGGTTAGTGACACCTCTAAATGTTTATTTTTATTCATATCTGTGTATGTGTATTCAAATCTGTGTGAGTGTATACATGCATATTTAGTACCTGTAGAGACATTACAGGGAATTAGATCCCTTGGAACTGGAATTAAAGGAGCTACCCAAAATGGGTCCTGGGACTCGAACTTTTTTTTTTCTGGAAGAGCAATATATGCTTCTACCACCAACCATCTCTCTGGCACCAACCTCTGCCTTTAAAAATAAACCAAAAAATCTCCCTTTTTTACATTTATTCATTTGTGTTTGTGTGCACATGTAATGCATGTTGTTTATGTGGAGGTCTGAGGGCAACTTGCGAGAGTTGATTCTCTTTCACCAAGTGGGTCCCAGGAACTGAAGTCCAGTCATCAAGCTTACAACAAGCGCCTTTACCCACCGAACTATCTCCCTGGTCCATCAGTGCCTGTTTCTTCATGTAGAGCCATGCCACTCTGTAGTGCCTGTTCAGGCTGAAGGAGTTCTTGGAGGACAAATGTATTAGAGAGGATTCCCTCATATTTTGTTTATCTGAGGTGTTTTAATTCTCCTCCTTTTTTTTTTTTTTTAAAGCAATGCAAGGAGACTTTTTGAAGGATTTTGCCATAACTGTAGTGAACATGCTCCAAGCTGTAGTCTGTCCTTTCCTTCATCCCCATCTTCATAGGAGTTGATGCCTACTTCCTTGTAATTCTTCTCTAGGACAGCCATATCCTTCTGAGCTCAAGAAACTCACCTTTCCATGTCCTTCCCCTGATACCAGTGTACAAAAGTCCCCTTGGCATACTTCAAGTCAAACTCGTGGTCCGTGCAGGCCCAGGCCTCTACAATGGCAGGCATATTGCTCAAAATACAAAGCATACTGCTCTGGCCAGACTCCTAGGCACCACACTGAGAAGCAAGTAGTTGATACCAGCCTTGAAGTCCATGGGACACCAGTCCACATGGCTGCTATTCTTAGTCTTGGAGGCAGTGATGGCTGAGTTCCCATCCTTGGGTGGCACATTTCCACAGTATGGGAGACAACAGGCCATGTGTCGGACTGTGCTGAGGGTCACGTGTTACCATATATTGGCAGGTCCAGAGCAGCTGTTACTGATCTCTGCTAGGAAAAGTTCTCACAGTGGCCTCTGAAGAGACGGCTGGGGCATAGGCAGCAGAGGGGAAGTAGGTACGAGGGTAGGGTACAAGCTGCTCTAGAACTCTGTCAGATTCATGGTGGGGCCCCTTTGAACAGTGGCTCCGTTATAATGGAGGAAGCGTTTGAGTGAGGAGCGGCTGAGGTTGGCATGGGTTGGGGGTTTGATGTCACACAGCCTCATTGTCCTCCAGGAAGCCACAATTTGAGTGCTCCAGGGGGTATGGGGATCAAGTTGGAGCTATAGGGTATGAACACTTGGAGAACGCCAGTTCAGACGTCTTGCCACAGTCAATAGAGAGCCTCTGCTTCAGCAGTGAAGTAGAATAAGAACCTTTAAAGCTGAGGAAACCAAGGAAGCGGCAAGTCCAATCTGGCTTGGTCATCTCGCTAGTGATGTAATGGACATGGACATAGTTGTTAGTGGCATCATTTGGGTAGCATAAGTCACTTTGGGTCATTTTGGATCTCATCAATCTCATGGGCTCCAGATCTACAAAGACCGTCCGTGACTCACGGATTCTGGTCTAACAGAAAGTGGTGAAGGAGTTGGACACTTGTCAATCAAACTGAATCCTGTGTCCCAGACAGTTGGGCTCACAGCAGGTCTTACCCTTCTGGACATACAAACTGACATGCATTCCCACATGATGAGCCCTGATGGTGCTTCTCACATAGTCAGGGTCACAGGTCACAATGAGACCCTTTTCTTTCATTTTTGAAGCATATCTTTGCTGAAATTTCTTTGTTCTCAGTTTTTTTTTTTTCTTTCAGTTCTTTGAACGGTCTCCCACTGCCGTCTGGTTGTCATAGTTTCTGGTGCGGAATTGGCCGCTGATCAGAACGCACCAGGATCGTACCCTGTGTGTGGTGAATTGAGTTTCTCATTATGCTTGCAAGATGCAGAAACTCCTTGATTGACAGCTGTGTTGTATCCCATCAGCCTTTTGTAAGGTTAGAAACTGAAAGTTGAACCATTCAGTTGTAGAACCTTCTCATTAAATCCCAGTAAAAAACCTTAAAACTTCAAAGTCTAACTACTGTGAGTTCAGGACCACCAACATATGCACTGTTGTTTGGCATTTTGACTAGGGTATATCTTAGAGACTGTTAAACATGATGACTCAGTCCCAGGGATCCAGCACTCTCTTCTGGCCTCCACGGGCACCAGGAATGCACACAGGGCACAGATACCCATGCACCTGAAATGAGTTTGTTTTTAAAAATAGATGGGTAGATTTGTGTTTTCATCACATTTGTGAAAAGCTCAGTTTCCTCATCCCAGTATTCTTTCTGTTTTCTCTTTCTGGTTCCCCCATTATGTGTGTGTTAATGAACTTGATAAAGGCCTGTCTAGTAGGGAAGAGGACCCCTCTTTTATTTATTTTTTAATTTTATTTATTTATAGTCAAATGCTTGCTCTCCAACTGACCACACTTAGAGGTGGCAGCCCAGGCTTTCAGGCCTGCAGGAGGCGAGCAGCAGCTTTCTCTGGGTCAGAGAGCCAGGAAGTTAAAAGGCGGGGCTGCTTTTGGTCATGGTGTGTTTGTGTTGAATGAGGTACTTCTCACTGGGATACGATATAGGCCATCCAACTAATGCCATTGTTGTATTTTCTCTCTATAGGTTCAATGTCAACAACAAAATTCTTCACCCAGAGATCGTGGAATGGTGAGTCCTCAGCTTGTGACTACCTGGGCTAGTTGTGCTCAGTTCGTGAAGAATGGAGACGGTTCTTTTGACCACCTTTCTTAGAGAACCATCTTGACATGTGGATCACCCTGTTACCCATGTTCTTCAAGTTTGTGGCTCTTCCGTAGGCAGCTCTCACATGCAGCACGGCTGGCTTGTCAGGTGGCTTCGGGGGTGAACCTTCTCAGGCTGGGCGTAGCTTCTGTATGCCATTGCTTTTCTTCCCAGGCCACTGAGGTGCTCTTCGATGGCGGCAGAACAGTTTTTCTTTGTTGAGTGGCTGCACTTCCTGTGGAAGTGGGAGAGAGACAGGCAGACTCCACTGGGAGGGGTGCAGAAGGCTTCTCACTTCTGACCCTGAGTTTGTGTGCTGACATTTCTCTGCCTAGTTGGGAGATCTGACTTGTGAGCCCTAAAATGTAGGGATACTGTGTGCTAAACACAACGGAGGTGAGGGTGGTGCACGATGTGGTGGGGGTTGGGAACCGTGGGCTAGGGAACCCTGTGTTCAAGGACATGGGGGGCCTTGTGTGGCTGTGCAAACCAGGGAAGTGGACCCTGAGTGGATGAAGGGACGTTGTTGCTGTCGGGCTTTGGCTTTGTCCAGAGAGGAGAAGAAAGCGCAGGAAACTTGAAGGGCTTAGGAGAGTACAGATCAGGTTTGTATTTTAGCCTCTAGCTGGAGATTCACTAGGAGTGAGAGCCAGTTACACTGAGGGGACCGCTCAGGAGCCACATGGCCATGGACCAGCAGGTGACAGAACTGAGAGTAACGGATCTGGGACTTGTCTCGGGTGAGTTGAACTTGAGGCAGGTGCCATGGGAGACGGGTAGAGACCCAGGAGCAGCTGACAAGTGTCAGTAGTAACCCTGGCCCCGCGCCTGTCACAGCTACTCAGTTACACTCTGAGGATGGAGACTATCCTCCAGGCTCATGGCATCTCTTCTTCATTTCAAGTAACCAGCGTCCATCTCTCTGTACTCACTCAGCAGAACAAGTCCCGAGTACTTGGAATTGTCCTCTGTCCACCATCTGCCTCACTGTGATTTTCCCCTGAGGTCATTGACAGTGGGGAGTGTGTTGGAGACCACAGCTGGCTTGTGAGCTCCAGCATCTCCCTGAGGGATGAGCCATTAGTTCGTCACTTTAGAGCAAGCTCACTCTAATTCCAGTGACATTTGCGAGGCTCCAAGGTGGAGTCTGCGTTTATAAGAATACCACTCAGCTTTATTAAAGCGAGCAGCAAAAAGGACTTATTTGGCATTTGATGGTAGTAGAACAATTTCAGAAATGTCACATTGTCCTTGCCGCCTCAGGGGTGTGTTTTAATAGCACAGGGCCCAGTCTCTGCAGGGATACAGTTGATCTTGGCAGATCCATCATAGCCACAATTATTGCCCTCCTTGCCAGAACCCAAGGAGGGGCTCAGGGTGCAGCAGCAGCGGGTCCTTCATCTCCCAGAGCAGTGGGCTTTCTATGATATTAAAGTACCATTTGTTGTCACATTTTTGGGAGTTCTTGGGTTTCGCTTATTTGTTCAGGGTTGGGGTTGTTACCATGCAACTCAGGCTGGCCTCAAACACGAGATGTGCCTGCTTTTTCATCCCCAATGCTGGAACTGTAGGTCCATGCCACCACACTCAGCCGCTCCTAGGTCTAGAATGCTCTGGGTGTCTGCTCTCTCCTACTCGGCCCCATGGAGGGAATCTGACAGGGAGACTGTCAGCTCAGGTATAGACTAGCCCCAGTCTTTGTCCCTTTCAAGACCACCGTACAGAAGTGTGGTCATGCCCAACTTATGGTAAGAATGGAAGGGTTTGCCAGTCCCTGTTTCTTCATCTGCAATGCTGATGAAGTGATTGCATGGTGTAGTGATTACATGAGACAGGAGTCAAGATGGCGTGCCTGAATAGCGCTGGTCCCTATCGAGACCTCCCCTGCAAGGCCTGTACTCATAAACACTAGACATGCCACTCTATTTCAAGAGGTTGTTGCTCCTGATATATGAGGCAGCTGCTCTAGTTATTCCCATACTACAGATGAGGAAACTGAGGCCCAAGTGACTCACCAAGGAAAAGCCATGAGTCCAGGCTGTTGGCTTCATAGTCTGACATAGCCTCTTGTTGCTCAGCTAAATGCCCTGGAGTCTGAGGCTTACCTGAGTGCCAGCTTTCTCCCAGCTCACTCCTAGCCCCTTTGGAATCCTTGGATTGAGTCTAGGGTCAAGTACAGCAGGGCCAGAGAGCAGGGACTGTGCAGGAAAGCATCCCTGGCATCCACCACAGACCCAGATTAGCATTTGGGCATGTGGGGGCTTTTTCAGGACCAGTCTGATTGGGAGGTCTCCCGGCGTGGGAGCCGGCGTTCAGGTTTTGTGTTTAGTTTTTGGGTGGCATTCATTTCCTTTGTGTGACTGTTTTATTGTTTTCCATCCTCTCAAGCGGCGCCTTTTTTGATTTCCTGTAAATTCCTCCATAATTGTACTCTTCCAACAAACACAAGATCATAACTGCACATTTCTTTCCTTTTGCTCAGCATTGCGGCCGGAAAGTATAGGTCAAAAGTTGAATCTCACTAAGAGCAGGCATGTCACTGCCATAATTCAGGCTGGGCTTCTGCTTTGCTGTTTTGTAGAGGATGAAATTGATCTGGAGGTAGGGTAGGAAATAAAAGGAGATGCCTTCATTCTTCTCATAGCTGCGTGCCAGGGGCTGCAGCTAAGTACTCACGGAAGAGTGAGTGAATCCATGGCTGCTGTGTATCTCCTTCGGTTTTAAGTGAGACCGTGTTCATTTGAGTCATGCGCTGCTTTTAGAAGTGTTAATTACATGGAGTTAAAGCGGCCTGCATGCATTAAAATGTGGCCTGTAGGTACCATTTCTGCTCCCCTGCCTACTGCCTGTACAGGATATAAACTTTAGGGGCTTCAGGACAGAGGTGCACCAGAACATGTCCCAAATTTGTGTGCAGACAATGACCTGGACACCTAGCATATGGGAAGTACAGAACACCGTCTGTCTTCTTCGAGTAGTCCTGGCACCCTTCACAGATCCTTTATGTAAGGACCGGAGATTCCCCAGGCAGAGATAGTACTTGGTTCCTGCACACCAGAAAGTGGGGGGACAGGTCAGGGAGTATCACTTGCCCAAAGTCCTGTACTAGACATCTGACCCAACAAATTGGATCTGGTCACTAGCCTTAGGAACCAAGCGGAAAGGAGTGTAGTCACTGTGACTGCATTGGGAAGACGGAGAACGGGAGTCTCAGCCATTGGTGAGTGTCATGTGAGCTTTTGAGGGGGGCAGGTAGGACTGAGAAATTTGTACAGTTAAGGAGTTTGGGGCAACTTGGGGTCCAGCTGATCCTTGTCTCAGTTCTGGTTCTGGCACGTGACTCCAGAGAAGTCTTAGCGCTTGAGGGAACCATCTGTTTCCCATGAGATGTTTGCTCCTCCTTGGACAAGACACCCTATCTTTCTCAGTATTCTCAGTCTTTGGGACAATTGCCCATTCATGGGGTGATCTATTGTTCTCGGGATGCAAAGTGACTACAGGCTCAGAACTATAATTTGGGAACATTGACATGTCTTTGGGGGGTATCTTAGTTAGGTTTCTATTGCTGTGATAAAACACCATGACCAAAAGTAACTTGGGGAAGGAAAGGGTTCTTTTGGCTTCTTGCACTTGTATATCACAGTCTATCATTGAAGGAAGTCAGGGCAGGAACTCGGGGCGGAACCTGGAGGCAGGAATTGAAGAAGAGATCATGGAGGAGCGCTGCTTACTGACCTGCTCCCCACGGTTTGCTCAGTTTGCTTTCTCATGCTCTCTAGGACTGCATCACCTGCTTAGGGACTGCATCACCCACAGAGGGTCAGTCATCAGTCAAAATAGTACCCCATGGACTTGCTTACAGACCAGTCTTATGGGAGGCATTTTCCAAATTAAAATTCCCTCTACCCAGGTATGTCTAGGTTTGTGTCAAGTTGACAAACAACCAAGCAGAAAACAACCAGCACAGGGCATTAGACTAGGATGTTGTAAAGTTCATAGTACCATACCTTAGTTAATCTTTAGTTTTGTGTCTGAGACTGGGTATCACTACGTAGCCCACACTGGTCGCAAACTCTTGAGCCTCCTATTCCCTAGAGGCTAAATACCTTAGTTACTCTCTAAGCCTTCAGCCTTGAAGTGGGGGGGAGGGGATGATCTAGGTCAAGTTTCACGGGATTGTAGATAAGCATTCCTTCAGTCATTAACGTGGCCTTGAATAGGAATCTGACCCAAATAAAGGAAACGTTCACAGGACGAGAGCAGAGACACAAAGCTTCCTCCTGCTCTGTTTGCACCAGTGCCCAAGGAGGAATCTGTACTTTAGCAAAACCCATGTCTGAGTACCTGTTCTGTGTGCATCAGAACAGGCCCAATTGGGTGTGGTCCAGGTGTCTGAGCACCTGTTCTGTCTGTGCCATTACAGCCCCAGTCTGGTGTAGTCCAGATGTGGAGTGGACTTCCTCCCACCTGCCTGTCCCCAACTCCTCTAGGGGCTGAACTTGGCTCTGGCTTGTTGGAGAGAACTTGCTGGAGGAGCCTCCTGAGGATATGGGACTCCAGCTAGCCCCTTTCTTTCCCTCCTGTTATTGTGCGAGCTATCTCCCTTTGATTGCTCAGTCTCCAGTGTGGAGGGGATGTTGGGGGCAGGGCCTGGGAGTCCTTTGGTATTGAACTCCTGCCCACCTGGCTCCCACAGAACCATTCCCTGTGCATTCATCTTTGGGAGAGATGGAATTCCTGGCCCTTTTAATGGGTTTTATTCAACAAGCTGGCACCTTGATGCTTAGAGACTGATCTGGGAAATACTTCATCCTGTCTTGCTACTATTTTAATCAGTGCTGCATTCAGACCTCAGTTAATTGATGTCTTAATCCTGGGTTTAATGCCTAGAGGCAGTTTTGTGACCTGTGAATATTTAAGGAGAAAAAAAGATTGCACAAATAAATCTCTGCCTCGTATAGTTCTTGTCATTTCAGGCCTGTGGAAGGAGACTCCAGTTTCTGGTTCCAGGGTGAGGCCTGTAATCCCTCGTCTCCCCTCACACACATTGGTGCCTCTGTGTATGTGGAGGGGGTACATGTATGTGTGTGTATAACTACTATATTACTGAGCTGCATATCCAAGCCATTGGCTTTTTTGCTATGCCCAGGCTGGCCACAAACTCATTATCCTTTTGCCTCCACCGACTGAGTGCTCAAGTTATAGGTATGTGCTGTCAGAGCTGGTTTGTTGCTGCCTTTCTGTGTGAGCAGCCCCCTGGGTATAATGATACTCACAGCCATTATCCCACAGCCAGGCAGCACCCACATCTCCCAGCACCTGTGCCTCATTCCCCATCTCTAAGCTCAAACTGCCTTCCACCCCAGCTTCATAAAGGACTCAGGTTGTTTTAGCCTGAGCACTGCTCCTTGGTTGCTTCCCTAGGAGGCGGCCTTGACCTCTCATGGTGGTGCCAAACTAGTAGGTGGACCATATAGCTATCTCCTGCCTACTTCGATGATGAGTCCTTCCCTCAGGCTCTGACCTATAGAGGAGCACCCCCTTTCCTTTTCCTTTTTGCTCAGACATGGTAGACATGGCCTCATCACCTGGGAGAAGCTGTGCAGTCTACTGGACAGACTAAGTGTTGTCTGCAGTACCGGAGCTTGTGTTTTGTATAAACCAACCAGGTAGGGTAGGCACTGTCCCTGGCACCCGGGAGAATCAGCAGGCCAAGAGCACCCAGGACTGTATAATTAGTTACATCAGCACCTGCAGATACCTGCTTAAACTTAGATTAAATCAGGAGGGCCAAAGTCCAGCCAGGCCTCTGAGTTCTACCTTTCCAGGGTCATTTGCCTTAGTTCTACTTTTGTTTGGTTGGCTTTGCTTTTCTGTATTTGTTTTTTGAAACAAGTATCTCTAGGTAGTTCAGGCTGCCTTCAAATTCCAGCTTCCTGCCCCAGTTTCCCCAGTTCTGGGATTATAGGGATGGGCTACTCCAGCTCGTTTGTTTTTTGTTTGTTTGTTTTTTTGGGGGGGGATTTTTTTTAAGTAGTCCTAGTAAATCAGCTAGAGTCTTAAGGGCGTTTGTTTGTTTGTTTGTTTTTGTTTTGGGATTTTTTTTTAAGTAGTCCTAGTAAATCAGCTAGAGTCTTAATGGCAGGGCTCTGAGCCTCCAGCCCCACTGACTGCTCATGAGCGTATCTCTTCTTGGGGAGAGAATTGTTGGGATCTGACCTTCTTTCTCCCACGGTGGAGATGGCAGTACACCGTGAGGAGGAGCCAGGGGTGAGTGGGGGGTGGAGGGGTGAGAGTAAGAGAAACGGTGAAAGGGGTCTAGTCTGGGCCTCTTGTAAGGATGAGTGTGGGGAATAAGGGTGCTAGAGGGGGATCTAGCCTGGCTCTCTTCCAGGGGTGAGTATGTGAGGAATAAGCTCACGGGGGGGGGCGGGGCAGCATTCCTAGCCTGGGCCTCTTCTAGGAACGAATGTGTAGGAAATAAGAGCACTTCAGTGAGGGGGGGTCTATCTTGGGCTTCTTCCAGGGATGAGTGTGGGGGCAGTAAGGGCACCAGGGTGTTCTAGCCTGAACCTCTTTTCTGCGGCCGAGCAGCAGTTCCCAGGAGGTTGTCCTGCTAGTCTGAGAGGACAACGGTCCAGTCCTGGTGGGCACCCCTGGCACTGAGTGGGACTGAAGAGGACCTGGCTAGGACTAGGAAGGCAGTGGCCTCCTTTAGCCTACCTCCAACCCCAAGGTGAGAGACAGGATCTCACTGTGTAGTCCAGGCTAGCCCCAAACTCGTGCTCCTCCTGCCACAGCCTCTTAAGTCCTGGTTGTTACAGCTGTATGTTAGCATGCCTGCCTCCTCTTTTTTCTGGAAGTGAGGTCAGTCGTGCTTCAAAAGCCCCCACCTGTGTGCTGTCTTATTCAGACAAAGACTGATGATGCAAATCCCTCGGCTCTGGGCCACAAATGTCCGACACTGTCCCTGCTCTTCAGGTCCACTCCAGCCTTTTGAAAGACACTTAAGGAGGTTCTCAGTGCATTCATTCTAGAAGGATCCCTCTCCTACCTGGGAGCAGAGACGGAGGGGACAAGGGAGCCCTCTCCAGCCTTGAAAAAGTTGCTTCCTGGCATCTGGGGGTCACTGAGCCAGGTGAAAGGGCAGAAACTGGTTCCTGACAGAGGAGAGGCTGCGTGCAGTTGCCTGTGAGAAACAGTCAGGGTCATGGTGTTTTCCTTAATCTAAGGGCTAACTAGGGGCTACTAAAAGTTTGTGAGCAAGAGGAAAGCAGGACTGCCCTGCCCCACCACGGCCCCAGATTCTGTGTGCAGCAGGCAGGGTTGGAGCTGACAGTCTGCAGATGCAGAGAAGGTGTGCGGGAAGCTCTGCAGGTGAAGGGCAGCCTTGGGCTGTCAGGAGGCCAGAGGGCAAGGCCTAGCATGCTGTGCCAGGGGGCTGCCTTCAGCTGCAGGAGGGCTATGAGACCAGAGGACAGTGGGAACGTTCCGTGTTGGGTTCTAGTGGGACACCTAGTCCGTCCAGAGGCTTATACCAGAGACCGGGAGAGTTGTAGAAGGCAAAGTGGAAGGGAACTGAGGGCAAAAGGGAATCAGCCGAGTCTGAATTCACTGGTGAGCCTGGGTACGGGGATAGGTGAGAGGAAGGTTGGCAGAGGGTAAAGGGGAAGGATAGCCAGAAGGAGGAGGGAAGGAGAACAGGACAGCCAGAAGGTAGAGGGAAGGACAGAAGGATAGCCAGAAGGAGGAGGGAAGGACAGGAGGATAGCCAGAAGGAGGAGGAAAGGAGAACAGGATAGCCAGAAGGAAGAGGAGGAGAGGAGGTTCCTAGTGTATGAAGAAGCTGCTTTTGAAGGACATGGCTGGAAGAGAGGGGAGTGAGTGCAGGGGATTTTACTGCAGAGGATCCAGCTACACTGGCCCATGTGGGCAGCTGGTGTGGTGCATATATCTGTAAGCCCCAAATGCCTGCTAAGGCAGGAAGGGCTAGAGTTCAGAGCTAGCCTGGGTTATATGGTAAATTTGATGCCACCTTGAGCTATAGAGTAATATCCCACCTCAAAAACCAAAAACAAAGAGGGTAAAAGAGGTGTCAGTGATCCAGAATCCGTGGGGGTGGGGGGTAGGGCAGAGAGCAGCCTCAGGAGAGAGGAGGAGAGGATGTATCTGGAAACAGAAAACTTGGCAATTGTGGCAGGAGAGGAGAGTGGCCGACCCCCTAGCTTGGTGTTCAGTTGTTTATCTGCTGGGAGGAGCCTACAGGGAGGGTAGAGCAGGAGGAAGAAGTTGAGAGTTTGCACCTCCTGAATGCTCCCCCCAGAGATGGGGACCATGCACTGATCAGGTGAGGCAGGTGGCTGGCAGTTTCTTTGCCAACTACCTGGTCCCATGTTTTCCCTGTTCTCTGCAGTGGGGTTCTGTGGATGGGCGGACACAGGTTGAGGGACTGTGATGTATTGGTAGGGGCAACGATGAGAGGGATAGACCAGCAGTCTAAGCCCAGGGAATGGGCACTGAGCCCAAGGTGGCACACCTACGTCTGATTTAGGTGCGTTATTATTCTGAGCATCACTGCATCCAAGAGATGCCTGCAGTCTGTGGAGGATGGCAGTGAGGAATGAGACGGTGGTCACGAGGTTATCCTGTGGGTAGATTTGGACCTCCACTGTGATCTGCACCTCCCCTTCTGTAGAATACCAGCGAGCATTCTGGTCCCCTGGGGGAACTACCACCACCCCCTGCTGTGAAGTCAGAGGCCCCTCTGACAAAGTATAGTCCGGCTTCGGGAAAGAGGGTGTCTGCTTGGGAGCAGTTTCTCCACTGTGGTTGTTCTGCCTCCCTAAAATACCCTGATGGAGTGCTTTAGAGCCTGTGGAAGGCAGGAGGCCTTCCTCAGTTCACTTTAACCGGGGGCTGGCTGCCCCAGATGAGTGGCATTGTGGAGACACAGCTGCTTCTGTGCTGTCCTGAGGGCTGACTACTTCTGGTGGAGTCTGAGGAATGACTCAAATTCTTGCCACTCAGAACCCATACTGTTTCTGGCCATTCTTTCCTCCCTCTAGCTCTCTGTTCTGAGCAGCACCGCCAGACAAGGTCTGCGACCAGCAGAGGACAGACAGACAGGTGGATGATAGGTGCCCTCTGGACAGAGACACAGGTCCTGGCCACTCCAGCTTGGCTGATGTTGGAGTGCCTGGTTGCCCCTTTTGAGAGGCAAAGGTGGTTACGTGGGAGGTAGATGAGGTGAGTAGCCTTCAGCCTTCCACAAAGGAGCTGAACTGACCATTAGAGGAATGTGCAGAAGACCCTTGACCTATTCTCCAGTCTCCTCCAGGTCCTGCTGTTGGGGGCCTCTTCACACCTGGGTTCTTCCTTCCCATCTTCACCTCCTGTAGCAACCAGAGTCTCCCCGTGGCAGCCTTCTTCCTGCTTTATAATTGCCTTTTCTGTCTCTTTGAGAGAGGGACATTCTAAACTCAGCACCAGTGCTGGGAAGTCAGATCGGCATGTCCTTATTAGCAAGGTGAATGCACACTGACCACGTGGTGCTCCTCATTATAGACTTAAAAGTGTTACCCAAGCAGTATATGGACCTTGTTAAAGAGCTCCGCTAGTTTTCTCGGTAGATAGCCATGCTGGCAGAGTGAGCCGGGAGCTCAGTGCATTTCCCTGATGGCTAAGGCTGCTGAAGGTTTTTCTCATGTGTTTATTGGCCATTTTGTATGCCTCCTTTTCAGAACTGCCTGCTCCATACATTGCCCATTTATTGATTGGGCCATTTATCCTTTCAGTCTTGTGGTGATTTGAAAAAAGATGGCCCCCAAAGGGAATAGCACTGTTAGGTGGTGTGGCCTTGTTGAAAGGAACATGCCACTGTGGAGATGGGCTGATGGCAGAAGTTTCAAAATAATCCCACACTAGTTCAGAATTACATATAATAAAGGGTTATTTATTTATGGGAGACTTACAGATCACTGTCCTAGATCACAGTTCTCTGCGCCAACAGGGAACAGGAACAGAGTCCAGCAGCTGGAAGTGAGAGCCGGAAGCAAGAGAGTAAGCACAGGCTTTACAACTGCATTTATAGTATGAGATGATGCCCAAGTGGGCTGGTATCTTAAAGGCTACTGGCTGAAGGAGCTGAAGGAGCTCCCACAGTAGCAGGCTTTGAGGTCTCGTATATGCTCAAGTCACTCCCAGTGAGTTGGTTCACTTCCTGATAACCTGCATATCAAGATGTAGAACTCTCAACTCCTTCTCCAGCACCATGTCTGCCTGTATGCCGCCATGTCCCACCATGATAATAATGAACTAAACCTCTGAATTGTAAGCTACCCAGTTAAATGTTTTCTTTTATAAGAGTTGCCATGGTCATGGTGTCTCTTCATGTGATAGAAACCCTAGTGAAGACAATTTTACTTTTTATTTTTTAAAGAACACTGGGTAGAAACCCTTTCGGGTGAATTTTCTGCCACTTTATAGGCTGTCTCAGTCAGTACACATGTAGAGCCTCTGTGAAAATCAGTGTGGCAGTTCCTCAAAAACACAATAGAACTAACTACTAACTACTGTATGATCCAACATTTACAGACACACCTGACACCCGTGTTTATTGCTGTACCTTTCACAACAGCTGTTCTGTGGAATCAACCCACCAGCAGCTGAAGAAAGAATGTGGTGTGTGTACACTGAGGAGCTTGACTCAGCGACAAAGGATGAAATGGTGTCATTTGCAGGAAAATGATGGAACTGGAGATCATATCAAGTGAAATAGGCAAGGCTCAGAATGGGAAATATCACACCACACAGCCCCCTCCTATGTAGAGTTTAGATTAAGGTTTGGTGTGTGGGGGAAGAGTGTGGTGTGGGAGGGTAGGGAGTTGTGTGGTGTGTGTGTAGAAGGGGGACTAGGAAGAGGAAGTGATCCAGCAGTAGAGCAAGAAAGGACAGTGGGAAGGTGGGCATGACAAGGCACATTACACACATACCTGCATGAAACTCGGCACGATGGACGTGCCTTTGGTCCACTCACCGGGGAGGCTGAGTCAGCCAGAGAGTCATGAGTTCAAGGATGGCCTGCACTACTATAAAAAAAAAAAAAAAGTACAAAAATATCAAAGCGAAGCCCATCATTCTGTATAATTAATATATTCTTTCTTTCTTTCTTTCTTTCTTTCTTTCTTTCTTTCTTTTTTTTTTTTTTAAGAGAGATGGTTCCTCTAGTGCAGAATAGTACAGGGAAGGTAGACTGAAGACCAGCCATGCACCCTCCTGACATCCCTCACAGCACTGCTTTTAGTGCTGTGGTTCCTTGAGCTCTTCCCTGGGTTCTGTTTGCCAATTGGCCACACACAGGGCCCTCCTTTGTGACCTGCTCTGTGCACTCTGCATCATCTTCCTTTCCCTCATAAGCCAAGCCTGCAGGAAGCCCCCCATCACATCCCATGATGCTCTCCTCATCTCCGACTCTGAGCATGTATTTTTGGTTAGGATTCTTACCATTTCCTCTGTGCTTTATTGAACCGTAAATCTTACATGTTTGGGATGAGACAATAACTGTAAAAGGTAAAAATAACAAAAATAAAAATGAGCAAACCACAAAACTGGGTTTGCGTAGACATCACCGTGACTGTGGTCTATGCAGAGCTTTGGAATGTTTCCCAGCTGGCAGTGCCTTCTTGTCCTGGCATCACCATCCAACCTTCCTCAAGGACAGACTTCTAGTAGCAAAGCAAAGAGATTTTTTCCCCCTGCATAGCCACCACCGTAGACTTCCAGGGCTTGCATGGAGCTCTGCAGCAGAGCCCTTGCGTAGTACACACAAGGTCCTGGTCCCAACCCCAGAACTGCAAAGAAGACAAGTTCTTCCGTATTTTAGTTTATTCCCCTTTGGTACATCTTTTTTTTATCCCCCAATAAACCCCTTTCGTTAAGGTAAAAGTAGCATTTGTATGCTTTTAAAGGTTAGGGAACAACATAGCTAGAGCAAGGAAAGGATGTGTGGGGAGAGGGCAGTTAATGGGCACCAGGGTGCAGCTGGAGAGACAGGACTGAGAACAACCACCTGATTGCTTGGAATTAGCCACTGGGAAGGAGTTTTTGAATATTTTTAGTATAAAGAAATGATATGTAGCTATGTATGGTGATGCGTACCTGTGAACCTCGCACTTGAGGAGCAGAGCGAGGAAGATGGCAAGTTCAAAGCCAGCCTGCCTAGTCTATATAGCAAGACTCTGTCTCAGAATAGAATAAAATATAATGGAAAAGATGTATGCCTGAGGGTTTTTTATAACTTGCTAATTATACTGATAGGATCATTAAACATATTGAAATGCCTTGTTGTACCCATAACTATGTAATTTGTGTGCCTGTGTAAAACAGGTTAATAAGGAGTGGCTAGGGAGATGGCTTAGCAGTAAAAAGCGCTTGCTGCTTGTGCTGCCTAGTTTTATGTCAGCGTGATACTAGCTAGAATCAGTTTAGAATAGGAACCTCAATTGAGAAAATGCCCCCCAATACACACACCAAATCTGTGCCTACGGTCAAGCCTGCAATGTTTTTGTTCGTGTGTTTGTTTTTAATTGGTGATAGATGAGGGAAGGCCCAGCTCACTGGATGGTTCCACCCCTGGACTGATAGATAGTCTTGGGTGCTATAAGAAAGCCATGGGGAGTGAACCTGTGAGCAGCACCCCTCCCTGGCCTCTGCATGGCTCCTGCCTCCAGGTTTCTGCCCTTAATTCTCTGGATGCTGGACTACAAGCTGTAAGATGAAATAAACCCTTTCCTCCCCAAGTTGCTTTTGGTCACAGTGTTCTGTTGCAATAATAGAAACCCTAAGACCTTGTTCTTGCAGAGAAACCTGGGCTCAGTTCCTGCACCTATCAGGGAGCTTATAAGCACCTGTAACTACAGTTCCAGGAGACCCAGCATCCTCTACAGGCTTCCTCAGGCACCTGCACACATATGACGTGCATACATATGCTCAGGCACACATATATACGTACATAAATCTATAAAATATGCTACTGATGAAGCCTTTTTTTTTTAAGTTAGGTGGTGGCGCATGCCTTTAATCCCAGCACTCGAGAGGCAGAGACAGGCAGATCTCTGATTTCGAGACCAGCCTGGTCTACAAGAGCTAGTTCCAGGACAGGCTCCAAAGCTACAGAGAAACCCTGTTGAGTCCCCCCTAAAAAAATAATAGTAATTATAAGCAGTAATTTCCCCACTTTCCTTGACACACCCAGTGTGGTTCCCGTATCTTCCCTGGATGTAGTAACATTTTCTTACCCATGATTCTTAGTCATCCTTCTGCTACTGTGACAAACTCCCCTGCCCCACAAGATATTCAATGTCAAGGAGGAAAGGCTTGTTTCAGATCCATTTTCAGAGGTCCATGCCGCTCTGGGTCTGTGGTAAGGCCAGATATGTGTTTTGAAAGAGAGCTACTCAAGCCAAGATCAAGAGAGAAATAACTAGCCACCCAGTTTCTCCTGACCACCACACCTTCCTCCATTTCTGTCCTGCCCACTCGGTAAAGGTTCTACCATGCTCTGTGTCACTGCAGGCTGGGGCTGAGGCTTTAGTATTGGCCTCTAGGGGGACAGCTAAGGTCCAGACGATAGTCCTGACTTCTCAGAGGGGTGACTGCAGTGTGGCAGAGCATTCTGCCATCTGCATTCGCGTTGGCGGCATTTAGTGTGCTCCTTCACATCCATGTTGCTGCAGCCTGGACATGAGATCTAGCGGCACTGTAAGTGCAGGGTATGTGCTGGGATACATTGGAGGACTGCACTGCATGAAGATGCAATAGTCCTGAGTTAGCCTGCTCCATCTTGAGACTCCAGCTTCCAATTGCACGGGGAGGTTACATTGTGCACCGTGTTACCCTGACAGCCCTGTGAGTCACTATAACTCCTGTGCATCTGGGTTAGCCCAGAGTTTTATTTGCCTTTTTCTTTTGTTGAGAGGGAAACTGTGTGTCTCCTTCAGCACATCACTAAGCATTCTTAGGCGTCTTGCATCTCTGTGTGGAAATGAACCCACCTAGTACTCGTGGATGCTCTCAAAGCCACATACTCTGAGCACTGAGTTTATTTGCTTGACTTGCTGGTGACCTTACCTTCTGCTGCTTGTCAGAACAGTGACATTTTCTGAAAACATCCCAGGGGTTGACGAGGTGACTCAGTGGCTAAGAATGCATACTACTATAAGACCTGAGTTCCTAGCACCCACATCATGGCTCACAACCACCTGTAACTCCAGCCAGGTGGATTCAGCGCCCTCTTCTGGTCTCCATAGGCATCGACACTTGTGTACAAACCCCCACACAGACATCCTCATAATTTAAAATAACAATAAAAATAAACCTCAAAAGTATCTTATTATGTCCATTCATCATCTGATTTGCTGATGTGTGCCTGGAACTATATATCACATTCCTGAACTTTTGAATAGTTGAACATGACATTTCTGTTGTATTTGATCTGTAGTTTGAGTATAGAGTTCCTGTTTTGTGTGGAGTGTAAGGACAAGAAAGCCACTGAGGCAGAGTGGGCCATACAGCCTTTGATATTATTTGGCTAAGTCTCAGTTTACCTGACTGCAAAATGGGAATGAAGACATCTTTTTAGGCTAGGTTCCCTGGAAAACTGATCAGAAAGTGTACTGAGGAGGGCCCTTGGTGAAGGAACAGGCGTGGACTGGGCTATAGACACATGCATACCTAAGCTGAACCCACCAGCAGCATCCCCAACTGAAGTAAGGGGGCATTGAGACTCCTGCAGATGACTGGTTGGCTACCAGTTCTCTCGGCTGTTGGGAGTTGAGTGCCGTGGTGCCTGATAGGGTGAGTTAGGCAAAGTAGTTGCCATGCAGGGACCTGCATAAGTAAAACCCTGGCAAACAATTTAAAAAGAAAGGAGACTGTGTTTATTTTCTAAGTTGTGTCCATGTTTGTTGATGGGCTGTAGATGCTTTGTTTGGAAATATAGTTATCCTCCATTTCCACGGGTTCAGCCAACCACAGTGGGGAAGAATTCTAGAAGATTCTAAAACCCAATACTTGAAACTGCTGAGCACCATGTTGAATCAAATCTCAAGGAAGACATGGGGACGGCCTGGTCTAGCCTCTGCTATCCCCTGGACTGTCGGTCCTGCTCCAGCACTGTTTTTGTGCACACTGTTCATGTGCTCTGTGGTGAGTCCTGTGGTGGCTGTCTCACTCCTGTCAGTCACCTTTGCGTCCATGTGACCAAAAGACCTCACAGAGCCACTGGAAGGAGGGGGGGATTTGTCTGGTTCACGATTTCATCTGTAGCCGTTTGGTCCTGTGCTCTTGGGTGGAGCATCAGGGCAGCAGGAGCAAGTGCTCACTCCCTGGCCAACCAGAAAGGAGAGAGAGCTCATGGGAAATAGTGGTATGCTTTAAGGGCCCGCCCCAGTGACCTGTCCTCCATTTAGTCCGTACTTAACATTCTCCCCCAAATAGTGCTCTGTCTGGAGAGCAAGTAATCAAAACATAAGCCCCGCCCCCAGGACACTTCAGATCTAAGCCACTGTGTAGTAGACTTCCAGAGCCCCATTTTCTTGTCATTTCTACTTGAACCGTGCATAGCACCCCTCACTGTGCATGTCCTTTGTGTTGGGTAAGCCAAGTCATCAGGAGATGGCCCTGAGTCCAACAGGACATGTGGAGGCTGTGTGCCATTAGTGGGCTTGCGTGTAACTGGGGTCCCAGGAGCAGTCCCTGTGAGAACTGAAGGGTGGAGTACTGCGGGTGAGGGCAGCTCATCTAAGGCTTCGGGTGAGCAGTGTGGATGAGGCGGCAGCTCTGCTTTTCTCTCTGCTCACGGGCCAGATCCAGCTCTGGCAGGTGCCCGGCACTGCTCTTGGTGCTTTCCAAATGCAGGGCTCTGCTGGGCACACACCTACTGGAGAGTTTGAGGCCAGCCTGGGCTACATAATGAGACCTGTCTTAAAAACAAAAAACAACAACAAAAAACAATTCTTTAATTCTCACAGCAACCCTTTGGACAAACAGACGAAGAAAACAAGGCAAAGAGTGGGGTGTCTCAGCCACAGCTGGGGTGCAGTGGGTCGCTGGTCTGTCTGCCAGTGCACTTAGTACCTTCCATGCCCATGGAGCTGGTGTTAGTTACTTCAGATGGTGGAGCAGAGAACGAGCATTTGTTCCTTTTACATGCGTCTTACTTAGGGATAGGACTGCAGCAGGGCCTGGAAACTCGGCACACCCAAGCTGACACATTACCAGGAGTTCGCTGTGAGCTCCCCAGATGCCTCTGGAATTGCCTTGTAGGAGACTCCTCAGGGTCCTCTGCTGATACGTCTTCGCTGCCTCTCTCCTCTTGCCTTCCCCAGGCTCCTGGTCTCTGCAGACCAGCTGCTTCCATGCTGTACCTGCACACAGGGTCGAAAAACCCACTGTCCCCATCGTCTCTTACTCCCCGACCCTGTCTTGGTCAAGGATCTGAATCACATGGTACACCTGGGCTGCCCCAAGGGCTAGAACAGGGCAGACCCAAGGGGTACCTTTGGTCAATGGGGCAGGTCCCCAGGATGCCAGCAGCACCTTGATTAAGGCCCAGCACCTCTGCCATATAGATTCTGTTCTCCTTCTGGGAATGAGGAATTGTAGCTCAAGCAGGCAGGATGGGCCCTCAGCAAGCTGCCGGCAGCCATCATCCCTACAGGCTGCCTGCACGTGGCAGGAGCCAAGGACAGGCGCAGCTGCTCTGGTCCCCCAGGTTTTCTTCTGGATAGATCAGGATCACACACTGTTGTGGGTGTTGGGCCTCTCTGGCATAGCTCCTGGAAGTGGTGGTCAGTCTCTTTGGGGAGGTCTAGGCCCTGCCAGGACACTGACTTGGCTCTTTCTCTCTTTCTTTCTCTGCAGTCGGGTGTTCAAGACGGACATGGAACTAGAGGTTTTGCGCTACACAAACCGGATCTCCAGTGAGGCCCACCGTGAGGTGAGTTGGGTACCAGCTCTGGTTGGGCAGAACAGTAATGACCTTGCCATTTGCTGGAAAGGAAGGCTGTATTCAGGCTCACAGTCTGTCATGGTCACTCGTGGAGGTGGGTGACTCCACAGTGGTGGAGCTTATCAACTAGGGTGGGTAAGAGAGACTTGGGTGGAAGTGAGGCTGGACTGTAGCCCTCAATGCCAGCTCATCAGCACCCCTTTCCTCCCAAAGGCTCCACAGCTCCCCCATGCAGCACCACCCACTGGAGACCAACTGTTGAAACACACCAGTCCATAGGGGACATTTCACATCTAAGCATCACAGACTGCATCGCTGTGGGCAGGAGAACTGTTAGGGAGATAAATGTTAGTGACCAGAGCCTGGACGCCAAGGCAGGAGGTTTCTCTCTTTCTTGGTGGGTGCAGGGAAGGGTTGAAGAGCCTCTGCTCCTTCCATCTTGAGGCACCTACCTCCATAAAGGTCATCATCCCAGTCCTCAGGAACTGTCCCAACCAAATGCTCCTACTTCCAAGAGAGCAGGGCTCTCCTTCCTGGCATGCTGTTGTTTCCCAGTCATGTTAAAGCATCTTTTGTCTGTAACTGTAATTTCCACTCCTATCAAGTGTTCTGTTGTTGCAAAGAGACACCATGATCATGGCAAGTCTTATAAAAGAATTTAATTGTGTTAACTTGCAGTTCCAGAGGTTTAGTTCATTATCATCACGGCCGAGAACATAGTGGCACACAGGCAGACATGGTGCTAAAGAAGTTGAAAGTTCTACATCTGGATCCAGAGGCAGCAGGAAGAGAGAGACTCTGGGCTTGGCATGGGCTTCTATAACCTCAGAGCCCACCTCCAGCCATACACTTCCTCTAACTAGACCACACCTTCTAAACCTTTTAAAAAGTACCGCTCCTTGGTGACTACACATTCAAATCTATGAGCCTATAGAGACTATTCTTATTCAAACCACAATACCACAATCTTTTTTTTCTTATTTTTTAATTTAGATTATTGTTTATTTGTGCCTGTGAATATTTGCATGTGTGTCTGTGTAATACATGTGCATATGAGTGCAGTGGCTTTGGAGGCCAGAAGAGGGTGATGGATCCTTTGGCGCTGGAGTTACAGTTGTGAGCTGCCCAGTGTGAGCAGTGAAATCCGAACTCCAGTCCTCATGAATGAGCAGCAAGCACTCTTTAACCACTGAGCTGTTTCTTCTTTTCTTTTTGTTTTGAAAGACAGGGTCTTGCTATGTATCCCAGGCTAGCCTTGAGCTTACCATGTAGCCTAGGCCGTCCCAAAATTACGATCCTTCCACTGCACCTCTGGAGTGCTGGTATTACAGGTATGCTTTACCAAGTCTACCTACCCATCACCTGTTTTCCAAAAACATCTTCACCTGTGACAGAAGCCAGTATTTCAAAGCCACTCAAGGTGTCTGGGATAGCCTGCCTGCTCAGAGACCATCACAGCTTGGTGACAGGGATGACAAGGATGGTTGAAAGGCCAAGTAATCTCTTGTCCCAGCGAATTTCTCTGTAAAGAAAAATTAGACAAAAGAAAATAAATAATAAATAAAATCCATCCTTCCTTCCTTCCTTCCTTCCTTCCTTCCTTCCTTCCTTCCTTCCTTCTTTCCTTTCTTTTCTGAGGCAGGACTTCTTTGTGTGGCCCTGGCTGTCCTGGAACTTACTCTGTAGACCAGGCTGACCTCAAACTCACGAGATCCTCCTGCCTCTGCCTCCCAAGTGTTGGGATTAAAGGAATGTGCCACCATCGCCCAACATAAACCCTTTCTTAATATTCAGGATTTGCCAAACGTCTTGGTCAGATCTTTTGTCTTTAGGTTGCTGGCCACCTGCAAGCCATAGCATGGCGTTTATCAGCTTCCAGATGAACGTGCTCCGCAATGGTTTAAATAAACTCTGCTAAAAGGTCCAATTTGTCACTTTTCTGCACCACTGTGCATGGATCTCCCCTCCTTTTTTTTCTTTTAAAGAAGAGCTTTTGAAACAGTGTTATACATTATTTATAAGGCCGTGTTAGTTATCTGCTTAATACAAATGTCTTTGCTTAATACCCACACTCTAGGTAATGAAGGCGGTAAAAGTGGGAATGAAAGAATACGAGATGGAAAGGTAAGCTGTGAGTCTCTGCGTAAAGATTAAAATGTAAAAAACCCCAGCTATTTATGTTCTCCAAGCAAGTAACAGATGAGGGGCTGGCGCACTGCGTGCAGACCAAGTGGGGATTATGTGCGGCACCGGGATCCTGGGCGGCGATTATGGTCCCTCTGGTGGTGGCCACCTCTCTGGCTCCTGGCAGAGTGTTTGATGGTAATGGGCCTTGATAACTTTCCAGGCTGGTTTAGTGTCCCATCATTCCACTCTTGGACTTTGGTTTCTGTAATTTGTTGGGGGGAAACTTTACTAAATAGCCGCTATTGTGCCTCCAAAAGCCACTAGTAAAACAGCTTGCCGTTTTTATGTGTAAGCACCACCATTATGTCTGCTGTGCTCTGGCGACTGGGTCAAGGGATGGTTAAGTGGCTCATAAAGCACCCTGGAGAGCTCTACCCGCCTTCAGCTCCAATTAGACTTGCCACACGCAGGTTGGCATGCCCGGGTGCTTCCTGGGGCTGCCTAGCCCTGCTCCAGGACCCAGGGGTGGACTTACTGCTGCCCATGCTCAAGGAATCCCTTGGCTCAGATCAGACCCACCCACCCACATCCTGGGTCTCCCACTGGTGACTACACCACTGGAAGCTCTGGGAAGTGACACTGGAGACATGAGTCACCCTACCCATCCCAGGTCCCCTGTCCTGGGAGGTCCTCATGTCACTGGTGTCCTGTACTCCGAGGGCTTCAGGTACTTCTTGATAAAGGATTATTATAGAGACCACCTGACCACACCCAGATCTCTGGCTCCTTTTTTTTTTTGAGACAGGATTTCCCTATGTAGCCTTGACTATTCTGGAACTCGCTCTTTAGACCAGGCTGGCCTCAACCTCACAGAGATCCACCTGCCTCTGCCTCCTGAGTTCTGGAATTAGAGGCATGCACCACCACCATACAGCCCAATTTCTTATTAATTAACCTAGTCTTGAACTTTTAGCTTCCAAGATTATAAACTATACAAACCTCTTTGCTTTATAAAATAGCCTGGCCTGGGTATTTTATTATAGTAACAGCGGAAGGACTACCATGCACCCCACACCCATGGCCTTGCCTGCTACATCGGTGTCAGGAGCAGCACCGAGGCCCAGGTGGAGTCAGCAGTGGCCAGCATGACACATCTGTCCACTGTGGGCTTACAGATGGAGTTCTTTTTTAGAGTTTAACCCGGAAGGGTGAGTTGAGTGTCTCTGGTTCTCTCTTCTTGCCCTGAAGGGCACGGAATTGTTAAAATGGCTTTCCTCTGCTGATGTGATGTCCCAGGAGGGGTCATGTAACAGCTGTCCATCAAAGCTGAGGCTCTGTCTCACCAAGGACACTGGGGAAGGGCGTGCACAGTCTCTGATTGCAGTTTGCACAGCATTCCCCGTCACTCCTGAAGGATCTGAGGTGAGAAAAGAGCTGCTAGCCCAGGGAGGGAGGAGGACCAATGAGTCCCTCAGACTGGCACTGCCCCAGAAACCTGTTCTCAGTTGAGTTGACTCATAGTGACCCATAACAGATGCCTCAAATAAAAATAGCCAAGAAATCAGAGCAAGAATAGCTTACCTCAGTGTGGGCCCTCACAATCTCTGCCTGCCAGACAGCTGTGCCCTGTGCTGTTGGGGGTTGGCTCTGGAAGGGACCCTGAGACACTCTTCCCTTAGCTCCTGACCCTAACCCTGCTGCAGCTATTAGCAGGGCTACATGGGCTTTGGGTCTGTGACAAGGAATATCTTGGTATAATGGAGGGCTCTTGTTTTTCAGAAACCTACAGGACTAGTAATAGCATAACGACCCCAGAGGTCTTCATCCATTGTTGTTCAGTTCTGTGTTTGTGGTTTGGTCTGCTGGCATATGTGAACAGCCCAGACATCATGTCATTTCCCGTGTATGTATTTCAGGAGGTTTCTCAGTCAGTGAGACTTTTCCCTTTCTGTAACCACCCCGCCATTATCCCATCTAACCAAATTAGCAGTGTAAGCAGATTTCTGTACCTGAGCTTCCTGCATCACAGATTCAGCCGCCTGCCATCTGTGGCTGGGGCATACCTTTTTTTCTTTTAGCATGAATCAGTAAGTGAACATGTACAGACCTTTCGTTGTCATTTTTCTCTAAGCCACACAGTATAACAGCCGTTTGACATAGTGCTGGGCCTTATAAATAACTTCCAGTTGAACTGAAGTATAAGGGAGATGTTTGGGTACAAAGGATTTGGCCATCCGGGGAGTCTGGTTGGTATCCACAGGGTTCTTAGAGCCAGCCCCCTTCTTCTTCCCAAGACTGTCTGTGATTTAGTTAGTTGGTGTACTGTGTGTGAAGGTGCATGCACACCTGAGCGTGTCTGTGGAAGTCATAAGATAATC
The DNA here is from genome assembly GCF_014885135.2 of Alexandromys fortis. Classification (NCBI taxonomy): domain Eukaryota; kingdom Metazoa; phylum Chordata; class Mammalia; order Rodentia; family Cricetidae; genus Alexandromys; species Alexandromys fortis. Next base: position 4,337,167 of record NW_026068048.1, read on the forward strand.
TCTCTGACCCTTGAGTCCTGGGGATCCCCCTGCTGTGGGTCCTCTGGAAGACAACCCAAGCCCTCCCTCCAGTGCCCTGACTGTAGTTTCTTAGTGTTGTCATTTGCATTGGTCTGCATTGCTGTGAAACTGTTTTTTTAATTTTGAATTTGTTTTCTTTAAGCTTAGATTCAAACAGAGCCTTCACATTGTACTATGCTGTTGAATCCTTTTGGAGCTGAACCTGGGGAGAGCTTTCAGGCTTCCTTGCCTTGGTGTCTAGATCCCTGAGTTATGGATAGCCTGAAGCTTGGCTGGCATGCTGGGAGATGTCTGACCAGGAGCACAGAGGGTGCCAAGTGGACAGATTTCCATGATGACCAGGTGGTTCTCTAACGTGTACAATGTGTGCCACATCCACCTGTGTCCCCAATAGACTATCTAGAATTCTAGATTCTAGAGTAGTGGTTCTCAGCCTGTGGGTTGCAATCATTTTGGTGGTGGTGGGGGGGGGGGAGGTTGTCACATATCAGATACCCTGCATATCAAATATTTAATTACAGTTCATAACAGTGGCACAATTACAGTTATGAAGTAGCAGTGAAATAATCTTATAACCGATTAGGGGTCACTGTAGCATGAGGAACTGTATTAAAGGGTCACGGTGTTAGGAAGGTTGAGAACCACTGCTCTAGAGGAAAATAGTGTTTGTCCTGTGAGACTCAGCTAGTGGGAGCACCTGATCATTGGGCCTCTGAGATCTTAGTGTAAAGGGACTGGTGGAAGTGGGCGTGCCCAAGGGAAGAGTGGAAGCAATGGTAACCAGAATGAGATGAAAAGTCTACTCATGAAGCAGTAGGAAGATATTTGTCCATGGGTGTCATCTCATCTGAGGATGTGTGCCTACATTTCAAAAGGGCACACCTCTGCCCCGTGAACATTTCTAGCCATGAATTGGACTAATTCTTAGTCCCAAGCTCTCTTCCCACAGGCAGGCCTGTCTGTCACAGCCTAGGTCACTTTCTGGCTCCATTGCATAGTCTGCATTCATGAGAACCCGAAGATGCCTCAGGAGCCGTGTCTCATCTTCCAGTACAGTAGCTGGTGTCAGGAAACATGTCTGAGTTGTTTGGATGGATGCTTGGGTGGAGGGAGAAGAAAAGGATCTGAGCTATTTTTCTACCACCCTGCATGCCACTGGAGACTTGAGAATTACTTTCCTAAATTAGAAACCAAAGCCTTCTAAAGCAGGTGTTGTTGGCTACCCAGGGGACATGGCCCTTTTAACACAGGCTGGACTGCTGCCCAGGGTGGCCCAAGTGTTATGTGGGCAGTGGACTCAAAGTGGGACCAAAAGGAAGTGAACTTCCTTTTTGTGTGTGCTGATGGAACCCTGCACTCATGGTGGGTATTCCTCAAACCTGCTGGCCACACAGAGGGGCTGGGGGTAGGCAGAAAGACTGTAAGCCAGGACTGGAGGCTGGGTGGAGGATGGCAGTGCCAGGACAAACAACTTCACAGATTCAGAGATGCCAGCTAGAGACCACATTCTAAGCCTTGTCCCCCCCCCTTTTTAATTATGAGAGATTTAATATACAATCTTGAAGGCATGTTTAAAAAAGCGTAAGCTAGCTGATGTCATTTGTGAAGACACCACCTTCTCCTCTGCGCTTCGCCTGCCAGCAAGGAAATGAAAATCATTTTCCAAAATTGAGGTGCAGTAAATTGTGTTAAACCAATAAGATGTTAATGTTTGGACAAATCGGGCTCACCCACCATCCGACTCCAGGCCCAATCAGGCGGTCCGTTTTACCACCTCGTATTATTTAATGTTAGTGGCGTAACCGGCTTGTAGCCGGCTGGCACCGGGCTGGCAGCTGAATCAATTACCTGCAAACACTAATTTAGAGCATGCTCAATTGGCTGTGTAAGCAGGTCCCGGTTCACATTTAGTACAAGGAGATTAATAACTTGATGCCATTGACAGCCTGGGACCTTAATTGGGATTGCTGTCTCCCTCACTTCCAGCTGTGAGGGGGCCGTTTGGGGCTCTCAACAGCTAGGGGAGGGGTAGTGTGAGTAAAGACAGGTTCTGTGGGTATGACCTTGTTCCCATGGCCTTGCCCCACCCCAATCCTCTCCCCTCCTGCAGGCATCCCTCTTAGCAGACCCTCAATCCTGTCTGGAACCCTTCCACTAGGTCTGGGTTTTTCTGGGTTCCCATCACAGGCAATGGCTCACAGTGGTAGCCTCCTGTTTTCTTTTAGGCCCGTGTTAATGAAGAACTTGCCCAGCTGTGCCTTTTTAAAATTAAAGTCTTATTGCTTTTTCCTGCCCTTTGGACAGATGGAGTGAGTCATGTGTCATTTGTCCTCAGGGTGCCCGTTGGGTCCGAATTTGGGGAGCTGGGGTAGGAACATAGCCTGAGGGACTCCATCTCTTCATCACACACATGCCACACCCCTAGACACACTAGACACTGCTATCTTTCACACACATCCCTACACCCCCACGTATACACCATGCAAGCATGTCTTCTGTATGCCCACTGTGTACACACTGCACACATCACATCTACACACGCTAGCGTACTCCCGTCATACATCACGTAAATACACATAAACCCCTAGTGGCCCCCTAACTTCACCCCCCAGTTTATCCAGTCCATCCAGGTCCCCAGGTGCTGGGGCAGTGGCGAAGAGTCCAGTATAGCAAGGATTCAGGTTGCAGAACCCTAGCCATATTTGCTTTAGGCAGCTCAGGTTCTTTGTGGGTAAGGATTAGGAACTTTAGCTCCAATAAGGACAGGAGGGAGGCTGGAGAGCCTGTAGGCAAAGCCCCACTTCTTCTCCCTGAGGTCCGAGCTGCAGGGGAGCAGGCAGCCTGCAGCACATGGACTCTATGAGCCCCAGTGCACCCCTCACTGGGTAGGCAAGCCCTGGCTGCTCTGACAGATTCCCGGAGTCATGAGCTTTCTCAGGTTCTCCTCTTCCTTATTTCCCCCCTCCTCCCCTCCCCCTTCCCTCTTCTTCTCCTCCTCCTCCTCATTTCCTCACCTTCCTCTTATTTCTTTTTTGTTTTTGTTTGTTTTGTTTTTTGAGACAGGATTTTTGGGGGGGGGGGGTGTAGCCCTGGCTGCCCTGTGTAGACCAGGCTGACCTTGAACTCACAAAGATTCACCTGCCTTTGCTTCCCAAAGGTGTGTGCCACTACCACCCAGCTTTCTTATTCCTTTCTTGTGTCTTGTGGAAATGAAACATAGGACCTTGGACACAGGCAGAACACTACCACTGAGCCATAACCCCAGCCTTTGCTTCTTTTCAAAATCTTACTATGTAGCCCAGGCTGACATGAAATTCAAAAGCCTCCTTGGCTTGCCCCGCCCCCCACCAAGTGCTGATTTTAGACATTCATCACTGTGCCTAGATACTTGCTTCCCTGTTCATCAGTCCCTGTAAGCACACCACCATCATCTCTGAAGAATGACCTGTGTGCCCACACTGCCCTCCTCTTGTTCTGCTGTCTTTACTGGGCATGAGGTCAGACCTGGCTTTGTGTGTCCATAGCCAGAGTTGGAAGTCCTCATGAGTCATTCAACAAGATTTGGTTTTGTTGGTGATATGTGTCTCTGATAGGTACTTCCTTCCTGGAAGGTTCTGGAGATGCCCAGGTTCCCAATAAGGTACATTCTGACCTAATCTGGCTTCAGCCTGAGCATAACTGGGCACCAGTGAGGTTGTCCTTAGTTTACTGTTGTCCCCTCCCTTTTAAAAGATAGTTGGGTTTTGTGAAGAAGGAGGTTCTGGGGACAGGTATCGTGAGTGAGCAGGCTGTCTCAGACCTGGGCCCCATGGAAGAGATGATTGATTGATTGATGGCCCTTCTCTGTGAGCCTGGTTATTGTCCATATCAGACACAGGTGCACTCAGCTGAGAGCTGTGTTATGGCTCATTTAAAAGGGATAGCCCGCCGAGAGCCCGCATCTGGGTATGGAAAACCCTTCATGGCCTTGGTGGCCTGGTGTGGATTTCTTGCCCATACTTCCTTGGTAGTCTGCCATGACAGAGGTCAGCAACACCCCCATCCCACCTCGCCCGGAGTGCACACAGGCATTCGTGGTCAAGTGATGAACTAGTTCAGGCTTTGGAAACAACACCAATTGAAGCATCCTTTCCAGTACTAGAGGTGCCCCCGCCCCAGAAACTCAGTGAGTACCCAGTGGGTACCTTGTGGACCTGCAGTTTCATCACTTAGGGCGTCTGTTGATTTCAGATAAATGTTATCAAGAGTTCAAGGAAGCTGTCTTCACTACTTGCTTGGAGATTGTATCAGGAAAGGGTGTGGAGTGTTATCAGCTGGCGTTTAAGCATCTCCCTGGTGGGGGAGATATTCAGGAACCTTTCTGTTTTATTTTTTCAAATATCTTTAACATTTTTATTTTATCTCTGTTTATGGGTGTGTCTGTGTGTGGTGTATGTTAAGGAAGGGGTGCCCCCAGAGCCCAGAAGAGGACATCAAATCCCATGGGACCGAAGTTGGAGGTGGTTATGAGCCACCTGATGGGGTTCTGGGAACCAAACTTGGGTCTTCTGTAAGAGCAGGAAGTGCTTTTAAAAGAACAGTTTTAGTCCCAACCCTGTCTTCACCTTTGCTGACGTTGCTATGGAAGCATCACTGATAGTGAGGTTATTGCTAGCTAATCTGCTCTAATTTCCTTAGTTCTCTCCCAGTGTCCTTTTCCTGGCTCGGGAAAGCCTATACAATCTAGTTGTACTGTTCCCTGGAGCTCTTCTGAGCTATGACGGTCCCTCACACTGCCCTTGTTTATGGTGACCTGACAGTTTCAAAGAGTCACGCTTAGACGATGGGAAAGATGTCTCCCCAGTTTAGCCCCTCGGGCTGACAGTGGGGCTGTGTGATACCAGGAAGAAGTTCCGAGGTGAGGTGCCACTGTCATCAGAACAGTGCAAGTCCACGTGCTGTCACATGACACATCCCGTCACCTGCCTTTGTCTGGTTTCTCCCTGTGAGGTCATTCCCATCCCTTCCCTCTCCAGGGTGCTCACTCTGCCAGAAGGCTCTAGGCACAGGCTGCACTTAGGCAGCAGGAGTCAGTTCCCCTCCTCGAGGGGCTGCATGCCTTATTTATGAGGCCTTGGTGCATGGTGCTCTCTTCTCTCCTGGTTATTTATTCAATATTTTATACGTATTTCTATTTAGACTCTTGGATGTTTTATTTTAGATTTTGGAATGTAATCTGGGCCCAGGCTATTCATCTCAATGTTTCAGTCATTCTAACTTTGAGAGTTGAAGGCTCTTTCTTTTGGCTCTTGTGTCCCTTTGATAAACACCTGTCATTTTGCTTTCAGAGCACTCCCTTGGCTTTCTTTCTGATTGCAAGATGCTCCAGGCTCATCTTGTTTATTCTTTGTTCAAGCCCTTGAGGGAGAGTTCCTCTAAGGAATGCTAGTTGCTGTTACTAGAGAATCATGCCAGAAGCCAGGATTGGGGGCTGGAGAGACCTGCTGCTCTTGCAGAGACCTGGGTTTGGGTTCCCAGCACCCACATGGAGGCTCACAGCCATCTGTAACTCCAGTTCCAGGGGATGTGTGGGCACCTGCGCGTGACTCCCCCACATTTATGCATACACATAAAATAATGACTAATTTTTTTTTTTTAAAGAGCGCAACCAAGATTTAGTCGTGGGCACGCCTCGGGTGATTGATAGTAGGCTTCTGCCAGAGCCAGTACAGCTTCCCAGCACACACTCTGCTTTGCCAGGGCACGTTGCTGTTTTAAACTAGCTGAAATTGGGTGGGGAGAGGGAGGGTTGTAGTTTTGTGGTTAGCGTTCCTAGAGACAGGTGTCCTAGGTTTGGGTCCCAGCTGTGTGATGTTGGGCAGGCTGTACCTCAGTTTCCTCCTCTGAAGTCTTTACTAATAATAACCCTTTATAGCCTGGTCAAGTGAACTCAGTGAGTTAGATATTGGTACAGAGAACAGGTCAAATCAGCAACTCTTATTAGCCACCATATGGGGTCGCCTTATTAGCATTCTCTACTTGCATTTTAAACAGTCCCAGAACAGAAGATTTAGCTCCAAATGCTTCTTTTTTCCCACCCCCTACCCCTTAGCCATATTTTAAGATCATAGTTTGGGGCAAGACCACCTCTGCCCCCAAGTTTCTTTCTTGGGGGGAGCGATATATAAAGCTAGGGCTTGACTGTCCCTTGAAAGGATAATAGAGGCTGGGCAGTGGTGGCGCATGCCTTTAATTCCAGCACTTGAGAGGCAGAGGCAGACGGATCTCAGTGAGTTTGAGGCCAGCCTGGTCTACCAAGTTAGTTCCAGGGCATAGGGAAACCCTTCTCAAAACCAGAAAAGAAAGGGAGGGAGGGAGGGAGGGAGGGAGGGAGGGAGGGAGGGAGGGAGGGAGGGAGGGAGGGAGGGAGGGAGGGAGGATGGAAGGGTGGCTAACATCCCTGTGGTGTGGGTGGTGGGTTTTCCTGCAGAGCTGACTGTTCAGGCTCCCCTTGGAAGGTCAGTGCATGGAAGGGTTTTGCTTTCACCAAGGATTTTAAATGATGCATTCTAGTCTCCCAGGCTTAAATTCTCTGCTCCATATCCCTAGTCATATGTCCTTTCACTTCCCCGCTGTGGATCCACGTTCCTCCTCTATTGATGAGTTTGTAACAATTGGATCTGCTCTATTGATCTTTTCATACAGTCTGTTCTTAAATTTCTTTTCTGGTTCTGTTGTTTATTTGACTCATGGATTTCCAATTTCATCATTAACTCCTTTCTCTTCCCTTTCCAAAGTGGCTTTTGAACATCCATCTTTTAACCATTTAGATGAATCTTAGTTCTTTCTCAATTCTCTGGTAATAAATAAATTTGGGCTAGCTTTTTACTATTGAGCACAGCTTTGGTCATATTATAGTGAGTTTTGATTGATTTGTTTTTTGACCCGAGAAATGTACTAATTTGTTTCAGATTGATGTTTTTGGATTTTTCTTGGTTAACTTTTTGTTATTAGTTACTGGGTTTGTCACCATTTGTAATAAGAAAATGTGGTCTTTGTTTAAAAAAAACGAATTAAATTCACTTTAAGATTTTTCTTCCTGTCTTATAGTATTTTTGTCAGTATTTTAAAGAGTACTGAGACTTGTTTAGTTTTTAATTTAGAGTGGATATTTTGGTGCACACCCATTGGGTCTCTAGTCTCATCTGGTTCCCTTCCTCTTATCTCCTTACATTTGCCCTCAGACCAAGAGATATGCTTTATGAGTTCCCCTCGTGAGTGCTGGGTTTGTACGCTCATTTCCGAGACAGGCAGTTGGAGGTATGCAATATGGATGCTGCATGTTATGTGTTCAGTATAGTCCACCTTTTCACATAGTGCAAGAAATCCCTTTTAAACTATTTAATCAGAGCCCTTGATTTTATTTGTATCTGATTTTCTTGTTGGTATTATATGCTTTCTTTGTGTTATAGTTCCTGATGCATCTTTGTTCTTTTGTTTGCTTTGGTTTTGTTGTTGTTGCTGTTGTTTTAT